>NC_071105.1:16180000-16240000 GCF_024256425.1 Clarias gariepinus | reverse complement strand
CTTTAAAGGAAATATAACAAAAAGGGCATTTGGGCATCAATGGCCAAAAAGTGCCAGTGTTCAAGTGAAGCGGCAGGTGCTCAGACCTTTGTTTATGTAAAGTGTTGAACTGTGTGAAACTGTATGTTATCAATATGGACTATTCTGCCTTTTCAACTGATCTATTTTTACAGAGTTAAAATACAATCTAATCTAGCTTATTAATTAATTTACTCAAAATATACAGTGCATGGTTAAATTTCTGGTTAAATGGAAACAAGACGTGTTACTCACTCATCTCCTGGTCAGTGTCAGAAAAAAGCAAGAAGAAGGTGACTAGGCAAAGTGACAATGGCAGATACTGTATGCATGTATGTACGTACAGTTTGTTTGATTAGGAGAAATCATCTTACATGTGCCCTGTTACAGTTATGGCCTTCCAGAACCCATAGCAAAAGTTCACAACAAATTTTTTTTTTTTTTTTTTTTTTTTTACAAATTATGCCAAAACAGTTCCTAGTACCTCTCAGAAATAAAATGCCTAAGTTATTAACATGGCTTAAGCACATTTACAGAGCTTCTTTGATTTAATAAAAAATAAAAGAACACTACTGCCTTATGTAAAGCGCTTGAAGCACTGTTGTATATACAGTATATGTTTTGTGACCTTTTCCCTCCCTGTCAACTTGCTAGATTAAGGACTGAACAAAACACAATTAACCATTAGTTATTTCTCTTTAAATATTTCATCAGCTATATTCTTTGAGAAATATATCCTTTGAGGGAAATTTTTATATTTGCTCAAAGAGTTTAAAGGGAATCTATTGTGCAAAGTACAGTTTTTAGTAATTTTGGGACATTCAGATGGTCATGAGTAAAACAAACGCTAAATTTTGTAATAAAAAAAAAATTGTACTGGTCAAGGCTTAAACAAGTCAATTAGATTTTTCCTCTATAAAGAAAATAACACCCCCATCTCCTCCAACCAGCTTGTGGCATGGCTCAGCAGTAGCTCAATTACATGAACAGTGAAGCAGCAAATTCAGATGAGAAGTGAAATGAAGAGAATTCAATGTCGGGGAAAAAGGCATTATAAGTATTTCAGTTGGAAGATTAACACACACCACCTTTGGTGGACCTCTGAGACCTGTGATACTTTTTTCTTTTTTAAAGAAACAGTAAAATCAAACCAAAAGTCCAGTCACTTTGATTCCCTTCTGTTGCTCATTGTTGTTAACTAGTTCTTGAACCAGGACTTTTACTTTATCTGCATCAGTACACACAAGTAAGCTTTTTTAGCTTTGTTCTATGAGCTCCATAGTGTCCTCTATCAGTAATAACCACTGATCCATTTATATTTATAATGGCCTGACATAAGGAGGATACAGCCAAGGACACACTCTACAGCTGCACCGTAACACAGAGCAGAGAAAACAGAGCAGAGCTGGAAGAAAGAGCAGATGGTCTGAGATGAGTTTTTATGACCATAACCCAACATTGAAAATTTGTAATCATACACATAATCCAACTCACATAGATGTACAAAAAAAAAAAACAGTTATGGTTCATAATATGCACTTATTATTATTTTTTTTAATGGTGCATAGGCACCATTTATGCAATGCAAACAATATATTTTGGTAATCACATTATTGCAAAACTTTTGACCAGAGGAAATGGGTGTAATCTCTAGAGGTTGTCTGACTCACACTGTGAAAGGACCTCAAGCGTCAATACAGTGCTCTTACTTCAGGCTGGAGCTAGGACCATAGCTCCACCCACAAGATACAGTACCATTAAATTATTATAAAAATAAAAAATGAAAATGCAGATGACATTCGAAAACAGAACAACAACAACAAAACAAACTCTAATGATCCAGCTTTTTCTTTGCTGACAGCTGGCTGACATCCTACACTCATGCTAGTTCATTTTTCTGGCATATTGTGTTGGAGAAATGAGATCCAATCACAATGCCAACAGAGTGCAGATGATGAGAATGCATACACACACACTGGGTGTAAATGATTCCTTATTCAAATATTAATATACAGGTACAAATTGCATGTCATTACAAGCTCTCTCTATATATATATATGACTGTATTCTTTCAGTACTTCCATCATGCCTGCTCTATTATAAGCTTAATGTATTCTTCAACACACATTAATGACATCAATTTTAATCAATACTTAGGTTTAGCAGACTGAACACAGCCAGGTTTGTTTGCATTCAGCCCTAATTAATTGAAACAATATGGTACAGAACTTTAATATCAAAGTGATGCAGTCATCACAGAATACAGTAACTCCAAGCACACTATTCCACAATCAAAGCAAATTCTGGTAAAGATGAAAAGATGTTGTCATAAAAAGTTTTTTAAAAGCAATGTCTCGTGTTCTGCAACTTCCCCAAACCACAGTGAGAGTCATTATCCTTTATCAAATGGAGAACACTTTGAACTTCTTTGGGGGAATCTTCCCAGTAGAAACTAGTCTGCTATAATCTCTCAAAGGGTACAACAACTATTCATTCAAAAGTAAAAAAAAAAAATCCCGGAGGAACATATAACTACAAGCGGCTCTAGTCTTTATGAGGGCAAGAAGCATATGGATGGTCACAGTGTTTAGAGGATATTGAATGTTACATTGTTTTTTTTTTTGTCTTATTAACTTAAGAGAGAAATTCAAAAACTTCAAAGGAAAGGATGGTTTATTGTTGTTAGAAGATACATACTGTACATTATAATCTTTTATTAAATTTGTTCTTAAAAAAGCTTCTAAAAAGTTTCAAACAAAAGTCGGTCAGATTTATGACATGTTCCAAAACCGCAAGAATTGTTTGCACAATTTGTTCTTATAATAATAAATCTCTTGTTCTTAATTAGCACAGTTAAACATCCCACCAATCACTATAAAAGGACATGAGAATGCAGGGTCATGTGCACACAGAAATAAAGAAAAAATTGTACAAGTGAACAGAACAACAGCCATACGATTTAGTAGTGTCAGTAGATCAGTAGTGGTTATAACATACTGTGATACCAAAAGATGCATGTGACGCTATTACTTGTTCCACAAGATGGTACATGACTGATGATTACTTAAAAAAAAAGTGTCTGATTTCAAAAATCTGAGGTAAAAAAAAAAAAAAACTCAAAACAAATTGCTCCTTGCAGCCAGTTACTTCCAACAGCAGGTCTTGTTGAACCGCCCATGTCATCTCTCAGATGCAGTTGTGTAAAAACCGAGAAATAATTGCCTGGGCTCTTACACAGATAGCCTTAACGCTGGCCACAACCTCTGACACACTTTCCTGAGATATTTCTACAAATAATAATAATAATATCAAACAGTATGTACTAAAACCTGTTTACATTTTTTTGTAATTCTTTTTGTTCTTGACTAGAACAAGTAAAACAAATGATAAAACTATTATTAAAATTTAAATAGTATAATATTTTACAACTGTTAAACTGAAGAACTCAAATCATAGCTCTAAATAAATCCTTAATAAGAAAACACTGGTGGATGTCAGAATCCTGATGAAAAAGAACATACAGGGCAGAGGTAGCTTAGTGGTCAAGGTGTTGCTCAAAACGTGTTGAGCAAGACCCTCGACTGCTCAGTCGTAAAGTGTGGTAAAAAAGTGTCTGCCAAATGCTGTAATGTACATATTTCTTTATAAGAACAATTGATTAATGAGGCTTAAATGGACTGACTTGTTTTATGGACGTTCCATAGTGCCTTATGTGCCTATTTTGCTTTACTTGTGAATAAATAAAACATCTGTGATTACTGTATGTGGTCTTAGAGGAATACTTTGGGACAAGGTAACTAACTTTACCTTGCCTTTGGCTGATGAATTATTTTCCCATTTTGTTTCATTCCTTACAACAGCTATTTCATGCCACATGATGTGACGTAAAGACCACGTAGACCATGCATTTGATTTTTTTTTTTGCAAGGCACAGAGAAAATAGAAGAGGGCTTCCACACCAAAACCCTCACATTTTTAGCCTAATAAACAATTAAAAAACAAACCTTACACAAGCCATACACATACTGTTTTATATACAGTAAGGTGTCAGTCGACAGTGAAATCACTTAAGTGGATAGAAAAGTTTTTCTGACTGATCATTTTTATCCTGTGCTTTATCCTGTGCTATCCTGACAGCACTAATAGCTTCCCGAATGACCCCGCCCTCATCCCTAGGGTACGAGGACTCCACTGAATGATTTGATGAGAATGAAAATGATGTAATCATGTGTAATCAGCCATAACCATCATCTGCTATGATCTTTACTGTTTCGTGGGATTGCGATGTCTCAACACCTACTAAGACACTTTATAAATCCCTACTCCTTTAAATTAGTTTTCTTTCTGTACATCAGTATTACGTTATATCCTGTATGTATAGGTGTTTTTGTTCTGGTGTGTGAAAATGAGGTTTGTGGTGTGGTGTGTGTTCATTAGGACACAGCAAGCCCAGTGAGAACAGATGGCAAGCAGGAGGCATGCTCAAATCCTGCCCAGCGTTTTGCTTTGGTAAACACATGGATGTAAACCGCACGCTTACATATATGCGTGCGCACACACACACACACACACACACACACACACACAAACAGACAGGCACAAACGCACACTGGCACAGCAATCTGCCATTGCTTGGACTGATAAGTACAAAAAAAAAAACATCAAAAAGAAAAGAAAGCCAGAGACATAAAAAGTAGTGGCTAGCCTTAATAACTCAAAGGTGGAGAAGATACCAAATTATCACAGAGTTTGGTGGATCTCTAGCCTGAGCGATCCAAGCTTTACCAGGATTCCTGCAGGGGGCGATAGAGAGTGAGTGCTTTAGTCAGGAAAACACTAAATGGAACTCTTCCCATCAGGATGAATAGCTTTCAATCCATCTGGTGTGTAAATGCTTGATTGTACATTTTACAGATACAAATGTTTTATATAACACCTCCGATAATATTTACCCTATTCAAGCAGAACAGTGTGTTTGTAATATATACTTCACTGTTCTATTCTGTAAATTTTGTGTTGCATTTATTTGCAGAATATGTGACAACTGTTCAAGTCTAGGTTTTGAGTTTTGTGTTTATCTCGGTGTTTGTACAATTTTTTCATGGCAGGTGATTCGGTGGTTAAGGCTCATGGCTACTGATCAGATTAAGCTGGTCCAGTAACTGTCTCTGCTCCAGGGGTGCTGTAACAGGGGTGCATTTTCACTCTGACCCCAAGCCTCCAAACATGCTATGACATGCAGAGCAAACAGCTTCACTATACTGTGCCTATAACTGTGCCATGTTCTGTCTTCTTTCTGTAACTGTGAGAGCCTGAATACACATGTCAAAAAAAGATAATGGAGCACACCAAATTTGTATGTTTTTCTAGTCTCTCTCTCTCTCTGTTAGATTGGAGATTTAAAGAAGTCAGCTCATTGCCTTCTTTCAGGATATTTGACAAAACAGACATTAATTTTTTTTTAACTTGTTATTTTTCAGAAAGCTGCTTAAACGCTACAAAACATCTTTGACGGAATCACGTCTAGTATGCTCCACACATTCGGCTCTTACTGCAGCTGTGCTGTAGACACGCAGTCTGCCTTTCGTCTGTCAGCTGTATTGTAATTGCGTTACGTAAATTAGATGCTCTCTCTCTCCTGTCGGATGAAAGCAGAGATGAGACACTCAGAAGTGGAAATGCCATCTCCCGCTTATCAGCACAGATACATTTGTCACGTTTATTATAATTAAAGAGAGGAGCACTCTACTGCTGCCTTATTCAGGGGTGTATTTATACACCAGTATAATGACATACACTGATAAAATTGGAAGGGATTAAATCACTGGAATCGTACTGGATACCATGAACAAGAAGCTTAGTACGCTGTTCATCAGACTCTTCCTTTTTTCCTTCTTACACATCTATTACAATCGGTTTTAGGGGTGTAATTCAACATGAACCCTGCAAGAAGTGATATCTTCAGGATGAAAAAATAAATAAATAAAATCTTGTCAAATTAATCCAAATTCGTAAGTATAAAATGTAAATAAATGTATATGATCAACTCACTCTCACTCAATATACTGCTTATCCTGTACAGGGTTGCGGAAGGCATAAAGCCTATCCCAGGGGATACATGCCAGTTCATCGCAGGGAACAAGCCCACATAGTCACTTATACACACACACACTATTGGCAATTGGAAAATTGCCTAATCTGCATATTGTCAGACTGCAGGAAGAAACCAGAGTAGTTGAAGGAAACCTACCAATCACGGTGAGAACATGCAAACACAATGCAAACTCAATGCACACAAACCTATGGCGGAAATCAAACCCTGAACATGGGGGTGCAAACTAGTGATGAGCTTGTGTCCCGCTTTTATAAAATTATTTGGCCCGCCCCAGCCTGCCCCGCACCACTGTATCTATTTTTACAACCCGCCCCGCCCCGCATCCGCGACCATTAAACAGAAATACTAGGCATTGTAATTCAAATGAAAACAGCCTTTATTTCAGGCTGAAAGTGCTTGGAAACATCGCACCTCGTCTTCCATCTTCACTTTTATTTCTTTGTTTTTGTTGTGACTGGCAGTGGTAGCTGCATGGCGCTTTCGTGACTTGTCACGTGACGTAACCTTATTAAAGAACTTAATAAAATATGAAAATAGATATTCCCAAATATTTATAGGCTATAGGGAATTGCACGCAACATACATGGATTTTTTTATTTAATTTTGTTTTTAATGACCCGCCCCAACTCGCTCCGCAAATAAAGTGATAAAATGGCTGCCATGCGCCTTTTACTAAGAAGTGGCTTCCGTCTGGCCAATCTACCATAAAGACCTGATTGGTGGATTGCTGCAGAGATGGTTGTCCTTCTGAAAGGTTCTCCTCTCTCCTCAGAGGACCTCTGGAGCTCTGATAAAGTGACCATCGGGTTCTTGATCACCTCCCTGATTAAGGCTCTTCTCCCCAATCGCTCAGTTTAGATGGCCGGCCAGCTCTAGGAAGAGTCCTGGTGGTTTCGAACTTCTTCCACTTATGGATGATGGAGGCCACTGTGCTTATTGGGACCTTCAAAGCAGCGGAAATCTTTCTATAACCTTCCCCAGATTTGTGCCTCAAGAAAATCCTGTCTCGAAGGTCTACAGACAATTCCTTTGACTTGGTTTGTGATCTGACATGAACTGTCAACTGTGGGACCTTATATAGACAGGTGTGTGCCTTTCCAAATCATGTCCTATCAACTGAATTCACCACAAGTGGACTGTGGGGAAACAGGATGAGCCTGAGCTCAATTTTGAGCTTCATGGCGAAGGCTATTTTTTAATTTTAATAAATTTGCAAAAATCTTAGGTAACCTTTTTTCATGTTGTCATTATGGAGTGTTGTGTGTAGAATTCTGAGAGAAAAATGAATTTAATGCATTTTAGAATAAGGCTGTGACATAACAAAATGTGGGAAAATATTCTAAACTGATAGAAATGCAGATAAGAACAGGAAGTGCCCCGATTTCCCTACATCTGTCCACTGGTGGATTTTTGTGGAGAAACTCAAGACTCTAGCTAGTTTCTTCATGACTATGCATTAAGTGCAATGTCATGTCTGTTGACGGTCCCTTTCTTCAGAGGAACGAAAGGTTTACTGGGTGTAACTCTGTTAATGATGCTTGGCTCCGTCCTCTCAAGGCTACTTGACCCTCTCTGCTGAAATATGCTTGCTTTTTGTGTCTCTTGTGCAAAAACTTATGATTCGGGTTTTGGCTCAAATGGCTCAATAGACACATAAATGCTGCAAATACTCCATCCTGAATCCTACCTCCTGTGCTACTGACATCAACCAAGGACATAAGTCATAAAAAGGGCTATTAAAGGGTGAAAACACAGAACTAGGCAAGTATACTGGGCCTTTGTTTACCTCCTGGATAAATAAAGAATTTAGGATTCATCCAATCAGAAAAATATTTCCAGATGCACTGCATCCTTGAAATGGCAAAAAGCAAAAACTGCATTTCTACACAGTTCAGATAAACTGCTGAAGGGTGTATGATCTTTTCGCATTTCTAGAATAAACAGTACGCAAGCATAACCAAATAATCAAACTGGTGCTGCTGGAATGTTAGATGGCATTTTATGTATTTTTCTCAACAAAAAAAAATACCAAGTGCGCAATGATGTGCAATAAAGTGCAGTTTAAATACATAATACACTTTTTAATACAGTTAAAATTAAATTGACATTCAATAAAGGTATCATATAATAAAAAACTATCTCCAGTAAATACAGTAACATAATTACTTACAATGTACACTCGGAAAGCTGTTGATTACATTTCTAAATTGAAAGCACGAAACCTCACACGATTTCATTGCATTCAGCTAATAAAGTATGTCTAATTGAGTCAGTGATAATCCTGAGGATTGACCATTTCTACCAATACATAACTTATTCAGCAACATTGCATACAGTCCCTGTTCAATCTTGTTCAGAATTGCATTTATTGCTTTGTGCTCATTGTAGGTCAAGAAGGCCTGGTTGCCTTATGGCTTATTAAAATACGAGGCACATGAGAACAATGGCGAGAGCATTAATATGGAGTGTGCATGGCAATAACCTTTTGCACTAAGTCAAAAAGAAAATCAATTAGTGTGCGCATTCTGTAATGGCGTGGGAGAAAAACCGTGGAGGCGTCTGCTACAGAGAGTTCGGTCTAGAAATATGACCACGTCTGGAGTTCAGTGAGTTGAGGGCAAGTCCAGAGAACACAGTGTTACAGAATACATAACGACGTGCATGAATACACACAGAGAGAAGAACGACAGGAAGAAAGGGGGGGGGGGGGTGAGAAGAGCAGAGCACTTAACATTCTTCACTGAGTCATCTCCCTATTATCAGGATGACAAAGAACAGATGCTAGTGATACTGTATTGCACATTTATTATTGATATGAGCTTGGCTGGTATGTTAGTGTTTATTTGTCATATGTTTCTTCTGTCGCTGCGGCTGCTTTGGTAATACTTTAGCAAATAAACATGTTAGTAAAGCCAGAATAAATTTGAGAAAGAAAAAGAAGGATGGGGAAAGAAAGATAAAAGCGAGAGACCTAGGGAGACAAGATAATCATTTATTTATTCATTCATCTTCGGTAACCGCTCCAACCTGGTTCCCGGAATATTACGCACAAGGTGGGAATATAACCTGAATCTTACTTTCTCACAGACACACACCCCATACAACTCCCGCCCAGCACACACACACACACACACACACACACACACACACATATTCATATACAGTATAGGGGCCAGCTAGACTTTCCAGTCCACCAGAGCAAGACTGCATGACAGTTGCAGTGTAGTGTTTATCCACAAGTGTTAAATATTACTCAGAGGAGGCAATCTTATAGTGTCTATTCATAAACAACAAAATAAACATAAATTTATTTATACTGAAATTAATTTGAGTGTAATTAAACATTCATTATATATTGAACTGTTAAACTTTTGTCATTTGCTTATTAGTTGGTCACAATTTTTTTTCAATTCTTACATCGCAATACTTAATTGTGTTTATTTTGGACAGTTGGTTTATACTGTAGCATTGGCAAATAACTGATAAAATTTTTTATTTTTTTACAGAAATCCTGCCATTGGGTGTTGACTGTCGAGGCTTCTGCATTTAGGTTATGTCAGATAGAACCAGAGTTATTATTACTTTTAAAACACATTATATTAATTATTTATTATTTTATGGCTACCTGAATATGGGAATTTTGTTACAAAAATTATGAACTCATGAAATGTTCTTCTTATTATTATTATTATAATTATTATCATCATCATATTTTGTCAAAGAAACAACCGAAAACAAGTACAAAAACACATCATCATACAATGTGTCTGTGCTAATTCTTTGTCTACTGTATGTGACACTTTTTACAAATGTTTTGCTTAGTCATGTTGGGGTTAAAATAAAATTAAATTCAATCACTACATATAAAAAACAAAAACTACATATTCATCATCAGTGTTGGGGGACGTTACTTTTTAAAGTACAGTAACTAATTACATTACAAAATTATTGTCATTAAAAAGTAATCAGTTACATTACATCGTTACTTTCTGATAAAAGGAACTTGTAACGCGGTTTGCGAGTGTTCTGCAAGACAAGCAAAGGTTTTTAATACATTTTGACCTTGGTTTTTACGAGTACCGAGTATCATGTATCACGCATGCGCTTCCTCTCATTAGAGAGGGTAAAAATCAGCCTGCTCTTTGTGTCTGTGTGCCACGCGTTATTGGACACCGTGCCACACACACACACACACAAACACACACACACATAGACCCCTCCCACCTTTGCCTTCACAGACATACACAGACACACACTTTTTCTCTCTGCTCTATACAGAAAAACTGCTCTGTCGCGATTCTTTGGTGAAGTGCAGGTTAATTTGTTTTATTTATACTTTACAGCAGTGATTTCAGTAGTGTGTCGCTCAATCGAGTGTCATTAGAGAGATTTTTTGTTTATTTTTCTGATAAAACAGTGTTTGCGTTGAGTGTGCGCATGTGAGTGTGAAAAGAGTGGAAGAGGAAGGGTAACTGTGTAAGACGAGAAGGGGAGAGGGGAGGGGCTCCTTACTTTAGCTTCACACACACACACACACACACACACACAAGCGCCTGCGCGCACAAACAGAAACACTTTTCTGGCTTTTTTTCTTCTTCTTTTTTTTTAAAGGTAAAGTGCAGGTTAATTTGTTTTATTTTTAATTTATATTCTGTGTTAATTATTTTTATGTATTTATTTTTTGGGGCTGTGAAACGAAATAATTTCCACTATTTCTTATGGGTAAATTCGATTTGGTTTATGTGTGTTTTGAAATACGAGCCCGCTTCCAGAACGAATTAGTAGTGTAGTTATATTTTGAATTTAGGAGAAATATTGTCAGCCGTTTACAAAAAATTAATGTTTTTTCTTTATATATATATATATATATATATATATATATATATATATATATATATATATAAAACATAGTAATGCAAAAAAGGCTATAAATACTCTAGGTTTTAAGGGCTGCCAAAATGCTGTCTGTTTAAAAGAACAAGATGAATGTTTTACCTACAAAGACAGGCACGCGCTGACTCTGGGCACAACAAAAAGAGCAGAAATATTGACCTGCAAAAAAACTTTGGACATTTTTATACTAGGGATTCCACCTTGACGAAATGACCACACAGAATTCTAAACCTGTAAAAATGAAGCATGAGGAATTCTGGCAGGATTTTTTAATATTTGGAGGTACCACATCGCACCCAGTGCAAGCGGACAGTAATTAAAACGTTTTTGATGTATTCATTTACCCGTTCAAGATATGAGAAAACCCAAAAGCAAGAGCTGAATTCCAAACCAGGAGCAAAACATTACATCTCAGCAACATTCTCATTGCTCTAGTTCATTTCCATCTAGATTTGAGCTACATGCAAGCAAGGATGTGTACTGATGATTCTCTTTGGTTGTTACTCATTCTTACACATTAATTGTGGTTATAATCTCCTGTTAGAATGTGATTCTATGGTACTATACTACGAGTAAAAGTCTAAGATAAAATGGAATAAAAATGAGAAATAGAGAAAAGGAAAAAGAAAGATTGTGTAATAATATAGTTCAAGACCTTGTTACTTTCTATCTGAAACACACAAGCACAAATGTAAGGTGTGAAAATAAGAACAACAGCAAATAGGAGATAAGGAAGGAGGAACAAGAGAAACAAGGGAAGCCTGCAGATAGGGAGAGAGAGCGGAGCAAATTAACCTGTCTACAAGACCTTGGGCACTGAGAGGGGTGCGAAATCAGGTTATTTATGAACCTTTATCTTGCTCCTGATAAGAAAACAAATTTTAATTGGGGTGAATTAGCACTGTGGCCCGGGGTTGCCAGGTGACACGCTAAATCATTAATGACTGCTGACTTGATACTTTTCCTGATGTAATGGGAGGAAAGCATTAAAGTACAAAAAAAAGACTATTTCCTTAGACTGGACATCAGCTAATCAGATATTAACAACTAATACTACTACTAGAAAAGTCTTCTTTACTCATATAAGATCAATAATGTTTAAGGCCAGTAGCACAGATGAGTGTATTAGTCAAGTATTAGCTTTTAGTTATTTGTCGATGACAAACTTTACAGAAACTGAATATGTGTTTAAATAAACACTGAAAAACAGCAATTAAACAGGTAGAAAGCATATTCTTTTCACTGCTTTTCTGTGCAATTTGGTTTCCTTGTTGTTTTACTTCCTTACATCTCTCTTGGATTGTTCGCTACATACAATCCAAAAGTGCAACTTAAATAGACTGTCCTGCAATCATGTAAATTGGCAAAAGGTCAGCCATTTTGCTCCCATCAATCTGAAATGGTATAATTAAAGTAATAATAAAATCACTATGGTAAATAAATGTAAGAACTTTAATATAGTAACTACTGTGTGGAAATTGGTTGCCTCTAAAGTAGACATATTTTCAACATCTGGCTGTTCAATTATCTTTAAGATATTTAGTCTATAACAAACAATTTGCATAAAGTAGCCTGTAGTCATGATTATACAATTTCATTATATACAAACATTATGATATCATGTATTCTATTTTCACAAAGAGTGTATTTCAAGACCTTTGCAGAGGTCAGAGGTTATTTTTTTTTATCAACCAATCACACTCCTTGAATTGCTGCATCATCCCTAGCAACGGGGTCAACCACACCCCCTCACTAAGATAAAGGTTTTTGTACTTTCCATACTCAAAGTTGCTCTAAGAAGTTTTTTAAATCACTTTTAGTCTAAGACTCCCAGCTAGGACATTTTAGGCTAAGATAGGAGCTCTTTAAAAGGAAGCTTTGTGAATACGGGCCCTGGTCCCTGATGTGTATAGAAGATAAGTGAGTGAGAGTGAGTTTTGGATAACAATATTTGAAGGTTTACATTAATGCACATGCACACTATTAAACTGTTCTGATATTGCAACCTATTTCTCATGAAAGCTTTCATTTACCCTTTTGGAACAATAAAAAATAAGCTATCGCAACAGTCACAAAAAAAAAAGAGATAAATTTACGCTGTATATAAGAATTTCTTTTTGTCATAATCTTGGGCCTTTTTTGGACTTTTTTGTCACAAACTGTGGCCATGGGTTCTCAGCAGAATGTGTAATCATTATCCCAGAAGAGTGAGTGAATTTGCGTGCAATACGAGCGCCGTTTCCGCTGACGGGCATGGTGCCCGCTGAGACACCAGATTGGGCAAGCGTCAGTGAAGCCAGACACAGCAGGGCACTTCCCCTAACAGGCATGAAGTGGAACGCTCAACCTGTCCAGGGAGGACAAAAGACTGATACCACCAGAGGCAGAGAGAAAGAGGAGGAAGCATTGTTGCACTGTAGACAGGAAATAAATGTACTGCATATGGTAAATCATTAAAGGACACCCTTACTGACCAAGAGACCCTATAAATCTGCCATTTTAATCAGGAAATCTCCTTGAATGTTAATAGTTCTGTAAAATTTTACATTTATACTAATTTGATCTTTTTTGCTTGTTTTAAATTGAAACTGTCTTCCACGTTGGACACATTGTTTACCTACGTTTTTTTTTATTTTTATATTTGCATGTCATGACAGTTTACATTCCTAATTACAAGTGTCTTTTATCTGACTTTACTGTAATGTGGATGTGCCTGTCCTCTTAAACAGCATACATGTGCACATCAATACATCTTTGCTTGTGACATCTGGGTTAAAATATGTAATATCTGTGCGACCACTCATTCATTTTAAACAATGGATGTGATTATAACAAAAAACATGATTGGGGTTTTGCTCTGGAGGATGGCAAGCAATTAGTTGACTGTATTTATTGCATTCCAAAAGAAAGAAGAAAGCCAGATGCCTTACTTTAGCTGTTTTGGCTGCTATTGCTAAAACACACAATACGTCCACAGTGGCAAAAAGTCATATGAATTACGTTCTCACCGTTCTCTCTATATCCGATCTAGGAACACATACGAAAGTAACTCAGATCTGATCTAAAAAAAACATCAGATTTTATGTTTAGCCCTAAAAAAAATCTTAGGCCCGTATTCACAAAGCTTCTAAGGCTTAAAAGTTGGTTCCAGCGACGAAATTCTTGGAAGCGAAGAATTCCAGCGACTAAGAAAATTCTTGGAATTATGACATTTTCTTAGAATCTCCCCTTAAATTAGTCCTTACAGTCCTTGAATTGTGGCATCATTCCAAGCATCGGGGTCAACCACACCTCCTCACTAAGATAAATAAGAAAAAGTTCTCTAAAAAGTTTTCTAAATCACTTTTAGTCTAAAATTCCCAGGACTTTTTAGGCTAAGATAGGAGCTCTCTAAGAGAATTCTAAGACGCTTTTTGAATACGGGCCCTAACCTGTGTAACATTGAGGGAAAAAAAGGGAATTTAGTGACTACCAAGTATGACTTTTTAAAAAATGTTAGTGTAGTCCCTGGATTTTTTTGGTCCTCACATCTGCCAACTGGCACTTCTGGTGATGGATACTCCCCACCCTGGAGATATATCCATTGTTTTTATGGCAGTTGGTTTAGGGGTCGGGTTGCCAGCCTGACATCCGATTAGATAAGATTAACATGCATGTTCTTGGACTGTGGGAGAAAACTGGAGTACAAGGAGAACATGCAAACTTTAACCAACAGACAGGAGGTGCGAATTAAACCCTCGACCCTGGAGGTGCAAGGCCACAGTGCTAACCACTATGCCTTCATGCCACCACTTAGCGCATTAGGCTTGCCAAAGAAAACACACACAAAAAATCTATTTGAAATACTTTTTTAACTTAAAAGCGAAATTACTTAATACCATAGTAATAGCTCACAAGAGAAAGATAAAACATTCAAGTGAAACAATCCACCAGGGAGATCATTTCATTACGTTCAGGATGTTTTATTCTTTAGTTTAAATCTAAACGGAACCCATCATACTGTACCACTGGCCGTGTTTAGTTAGGAACATTTTCACTGTAATGTTGTCTCCACATAAATGGGAACTGGGCCCTAGGGACATAGAAAACATGTTTATCTATTACAAACAAGAGTGAGAGAGTGAGAGAGAGAAAGAGAGAACGGGTAAAAGTCATGGAGGGTGACATGGTGGTGCCCCTAATCAGATCGTTGTGTTTTTTAAACAGGCTACAAAAACAAAAAGGACAGTAAAATTCTAATTATATATATATAGTAGTACTAGTAGTAGTAGTAGTAGTAGTAATAGTAATACTTGTTACTATGGAAGCATTCAAAATGAGAATAGAAAAGAACTCTCTTGTGTTCTGTACATCATAACCTCTCTGATCTTTGTCATCACATGAAGAGATACAGCAATCTTTGCTGAGCATGGTCCAAACCCTGAGTGTGTGCAGTAGGATCCGAGGGCAAAGACACTGCAGACAAGCCTCAAAAACATCAGTCATTTACAGTGTAGACACCATAGCAGCCAGAGATACTGAGAGGAAGAAAGATTCCTCTAAGGAAATCATGACTACTACATCAAGACCGAACATTTGTGGCAAACAAAGAGCAATAAGAAGTAATGCCAGAGAGAGGGCAATCGAATATAAAGATAATATTTTAAAAAATGAATAAATAAATAATCTAGCATATGGATAGAAAATGAAGGAAAATAATACGTTACAATAGTGGCACAGCAGTCTACTGGTTAGCACTGTGCCCTCACACCCCCAGGGTTGAGGGTTCGAGTCTTACCTTCAGGTTTACTGTACAGTATAAGCATGGAGATTGGATGTTCTCTGCTTGCTTGGTGGGTTTTTTCCCACAGTACAAAGACTTGCTGATTATGCTTATTATTATTATTTTTTTTTAATGCCAGTAGTGTGTGTGTACTTGTGCCCTGCAATGGATTGGCATGCCATCTAGGGTGTACCCCACTTTGTTTCCCGAATCCACTGGAAAAGGCTCCAGGCCTCTTGTGAATCTGTACGAGCAGTTGAGAGTAAGAGAGGAAGGGATGTCTCTCAGTGCAACACCCTTTTTAATCTTGAATTTGATATAGAGATCACTGGCAGGGTTCGAATTTTCTTTCACCTTGGTGAATCTGCCTTGGAGTGGTCAATGGTTTAGTATCCTGTTTTGGTTGTATGGGATGTTATATATATTAATTCCCTATGCTTTTAAAAAAATTGTAAACTTGACTTAAAGCTTTTTTTTCCTCTGTATGCGTGTTCGAGGAATATTAGTAACTTTAGCCTTGTTCGTATCTATCTATCTATCTATCTATCTATCTATCTATCTATCTATCTATCCATTCATCCATATGTCTATCCATCCATCTATCTATCGTAACTATCTGTCTGTCTGAAATCACAGGCAATGTACTACACACCCGATTCCAAAAAAGTTGGGGCATTGTACAAATTGTGTATAAAAACAGAATACAATGATGTAAAAGTTTTTAATTTTTTAATTTTATTCAGAATACAACATAGATGACATATCAAATGTTTAAACTGAGAAAATGTATCATTTTAAGGAAAAAAATAAGTTGATTTTAAATTTCATGGCATTAACACATCTCAAAAAAGGTGGGACAAGGCCATGTTTACCACTGTGTGGTATCTCTTCTTCTTTTTATAATGGTCTGCAAACGCCTGGGAACTGTGGAGACAAGTTGCTCATGTTTTGGAATAGGAATGTTGTCCCATTCTTGTCTAATACAGGCTTCTAGTTGTCTTAGGTCTTCTTCCTCGCATTTTCCTCTTTATGATGCACCAAATGTTTTCTGTGGGTAAAAGGCTGCAGGCTGGCCATTTCAGTCCCTGGATCCTTCTCCTACGCATTCATGATGTTGTAATTAATGCAGTATGTGGTCTGGCATTGTCATGTTGGAAAATGCAAGGTCTTCCCTGAAAGTGATGATGTCACATGTTATTCCAAAACTTGCATATAACTTTCTGTTGGCGCCTTTCCAGATGTGTAAGCTGTCCATGCCACACGCACTCATGCAACCCCATACCATCAGAGATGCAGGCTTCTGAACTGAGCGCTGATAGCAACTTGAATTGTCCTTGTCCTCTTTAGTCCAGATGACATGGCGCCCCAGTTTCCCCCCCAAAAAACTTAAATTTTGATTCGTCTGACCACAGAACAGTTTTCCATTTTGCCACAGTCTATTTTAAATGAGCCAGAGAAAACGCCTGCGCTTCTGGATTATGGCTTCTTTTTTGACCTATAGAGTTTTAGCTTGCAATGACGGATGGCACGGTGGATTGCGTTCACCGACAATGTTTTCTTTGAAGTATTCCTGAGCCCATGTTGTGATTTCTATTACAGTAGCATTCCTTTATGTGATGCAGTGCCGTCTAAGGGCCCGAAGATCAGGGGCATCCAGCATCTTCCGGCAATGACCCTTACGCACAGAGATTGTTCCAAATTCTTTGAATCTCAGGATGATATTATGCACAGTAAATGATGAGAACTCTACGCAGTTTTTCTCTAAAAAACTCCTTTCTGATATTGCGCCATTTTTTCTGTCGCAGCATTGGGGGAAATGGAATCTCTGCCCATCTCGACTTCTGAGAGACACTGCCATTCTGAGAGGCTCTTTTTATACCCAATCATGTTGCCAATTGACCTAATAATTTGCAAAATGGTCCTTTAGCTGATTCTTATATGTACATTTAACTTTTCCGACCTCTTATTGCTACCTGTACCAACTTTTTTGGAATGTGTAGCTCTCATGAAATCCAAAATGAGCCAATATTTGGCATAACATTTTAAAATGTCTCACTTTCAATATTTGATATTCTTCTTTAATTTGATATGTTATCTATATTTTAGTCTGAATAAAATATTGAAATTTGGAACTTCCACTTCCACATTGCATTCTGTTTTTATTCACAATTTGTACAGTGTCCCAACTTTTTTTTGTAATCAGGTTTGTATGTATTTATATTTTTTGTGACCAGTAGAAGTATCACCCTCAGGCTAGCTCAGGAGTGCTCGGAGTTAAACATGATAACAGTCAGCAGGTATGACTTCCTCTTGCCTTCCTTGCTACAAATGTTTAGATAAACCTGTTGCTAAAAATACTTTGCCAATTTTTAATTACCCCATGAAAGAAATGGGAGGCATTGTCCATGCTTGCCGTGAGTTTGGGCTCCACTGTCTTCTCGGCTACAATCCAGGAGGGTCAGCACTTATGTATATAGAACACAACACACAATACTTGGCATTGCACAGGCTCGGTTAAAGCCTCAGAGTATTTAAATGCATAAGGTCCTAGTAATTAGGCTAGTGCTGATCTTGTGCTCACATTATTCAGTTTTAAGCCTGAATCATTAGTGACTTTGCAGTATTAACTTTTGCTTTGTTAGATTTGTCTCCTTTGCTATAAAATGAATGGGGTTAATCCTGGGTAAAACTTACACAAGTTTGTGGAAGCGGTAAACTGATATAATAAACTGAGCTCATTATAATACAAGGTCATGTGCACCTATCCAGAATATCCTCCTTCACACATCGTGCTGCATGCCATGCCTCTTGGCACGCATGGCAGCTCACAGTGGCATGGCACTTTTCTCTTGTCTAGTCTTTGTTTATTTTGCCAAGTGCTCTTGTTTTGAGTCATGTCTTGTCTCCACCTATGTCTTGTCTTTGGTTGTTCTTTAGAGTGTGTTGTGTTTGTGCCCCTGGTTAATCCATACATTTAAGTTCTTGTGCCTCTTTCTTTAGTGCCAAGTATACATTGTGTAGCCTGTTTATTCTGACTGATTTTGGCTCTGTTCCTGTTTTCTTGTCCTAGCCCAATTTTTGACAAGAAGATCACATTTTTGATCTTCATGTTTGCTTTACCCTAATCAGAAAAAAATCATTTAAAATATCCTGAACTTGTTTAAACTATGCATTAAATGAAAATGCTAAAATATATTAATCTCATATGCTAGCAACTTTACATTTATCATAATAATAATAATAATAATAATAGAAGAATCATATACTACAGCTTTTCTTTCATAAGTATGTGTAATATACTGTACTGTTAACTAACATTGAAACTTCATAATATACCTCTGTTAGGTTCTTGTTTAGATATTCTTGCACTATGCCAAAACAATTACTCTTGTGCATTTCATATAAGCCTAAACAAAGTGAATAAAAAGTACATTACTAAAACTGGATTTTTTATAACGTAACTAAAATCATAATTGAAAATAAAAAAGGAAAACCACTACCTATACTGTAGACATAAAATTCTGATTTCATATGCAAGACTTTGCATGCTAATGAGGCTCAGCGAGGGGGCAACAACATTGACACCTGGAGATCATTAGTGAGAATCAGCAGGGTGTTTATTAGCATTTTTTAAATAAAAGGTTAAACTTACAGTCAGGAGGCATAACAGTTCATTGTAAATTAACCTAAAAATACATAATAATTTTTCTACATTCAGTGCTCCTTAAAATTTTATCTGAAACGCAAAGCCCCTCAAAAAGCAGTTTAAGGACCCAGTTTTTTCTGACCTTGGTATTATCATTTTCTGTATGGGTAAAGAGCTATTTTGGGACGTGGGACATTAAAGTTTTGACATTCCAGCAATAGCCAAACTCTAAAGTACTGAAGTGTAAATTTATGTCAACAAGGCTAAGAGTTCTGAAATTCTAGAGACAGTTTAAGTACAGACAGTTACTTCTCTAAAAGGTTTGGTAACTATATAAAGTTGTATATGCTTTATTATTTCTTGTTAAATTAAAAACATAATATTGAAAATGTTTCAGCATACTAATTTTACGACATATGTGCATTTCAGTGACTAGAATCTATCAGAATGTAAAATGAAATGGCTAAAATACAAGATAGTTCACTTTAAAACAGATGTATGATGTTATACCTTGAAAATTCAGTGTAGCATATCGAATATTATTAAATACAGACATGAGAGCCTATTTTACTGTAGATGCTTTGTCCCATTATTTTGCATGGCAGCACAATTTGAAGGACAGTAATGTTGTAATGTGTAGTGAGAGGTTGGAGGAAGGCAGGTAAATTTAGTATTTGCTTTTATTTTATTATATATCTTTGATTCATTAGCAGGGGTTCGAATCATAGTAAAGCAAGGATAATATAAATCAAAAGCAGGACTAAAGTAACTATATGCAGAAATACACTCGCAAAATAGGCTATAAGGACAAATTAAAGCAGAATTAAACAGAAAACATGGTGAACAGGTGAACACAATTGGGCAACTAACCATTGCCTGCATACTGAGCAAAGAGCAAGGTTAATACAAAATCAAAAGCAAACAATAATGCATTTGTGCTTTTTTTTTTGTATAACCTTCATTATACATGTTTATTTAGTTACTTATTTATCAGGGTCTGTGTGTCTCCACATGCTTGGTGGGTTTCCTCTAGGCGCTACGGTTTCCGCCTACAGTCCAAAGACATGCAGCTCAAGCTAACTGGCATTCCCAAATTGCCCATAGTGTGTGAATGAGCATGTGTGTGTGTGTGTGTGTGTGTGTATGTGTGTGTGCCCTGCGATAGACTGGCACCCCATCCAGGGTGTACCCCGCCTTGTGCACTAAGTCTCCAGGGACAGGCTCCAGGCCCACCGCGATCCTCTATACAGGATAAAGTGATATAGCCAACGAGCGAATGAGTGAGAACATTTCTGATTTTTAAACGTTAGATTCCATAAATCTTACTTTTAAATCTTGCAGAAAAATATCTGTAGGCCAGAAGAGAAAGCAGCGTATTATGTAAAAGGCCACTTTACAGACGAAAAAGAAAGAAAGACAGAAAGAAAGAAAGAAAGAAAGAAAGCTTCTGAGTTTTGTATGTATTAAAAAAGAAGCAGGTGCAACAAAGTCCTCAGGAGGACTGTGGCAGGTACTGGAGAACGTTCATTAAAACTTAGCAGCAAATTTTCTTCATAAGACTATATTTTAAGGAAAGTGTCATCACAACAATTATTAACTTTGTTTCATTAATTACTCTTCACTAACTTTTATAGTATTTTTTTATGTAGAATTTTTTTTAAGACATCCTTGCTCAACAGCAGTTATTTGCAGGTGCCTAAGAATTGTGCACAGTACTATACATTGGAGCTTTGCATAAAAATAGTGACAGATCAAAAAATAAATAAAAGTTCTGTCATTCCACTTGTCAAATAATTCCGTTGTCCCACTTATGCATGATATATATTTGCCATCTTAACAGTATCTGCAGTCTGAAAATCCTCCTCACACCTGGATTGGCTATGCTAAATTCATACCCTTAGGTGTGAACAAGCGTGTGGAAATGTGTGTGAATGTGTGTGTATGTCCCATTCAGGGGGTGTTCCAGTCTCACACCTCATGTTCCTGTGATAGGCTCGTGATCAGCATGACCCTGACCAGAATAAAGTAGGTGTCCAATATTTCTCTCTCTCAAATCAATTGTTAAATAAAGCGTGACAAATATTTGAAACAACCCAGTGAGGCAGAGAACAAGTTCTTCAGGACCGTGTCTAATGCGCTGTAAATGTTTTTGTCCCCCTGAGGCACAAGGCAAGATGTGAGAAGGGAAACATGATTGTATTCAGCTGGTGATCAATCACAAGTATTGATTAGTGTTTCCTGACGTGTAATGAGACATGCAGAGAAGGATGGTTTCCTTCACACACACATGCACTGAATGTACTTACTTGGACTTGGACTAGCCTGAGTGACTTCACTTATTCTTGTGCATTTATTGTAGCTTTTGTACTGATTCACAAAGCATCATATTCAGAGTATAATTACTATCCATTGCTGATAAAAGAGCTCATCAAAAGTGTCTGTAGATTGTATTTTGTATAATTATATGTTATTTAGAAGGTGAAAGTATTTTCTTATTTTTATTACTTTTGTTTCCACTCAAGTTATTTAAATAAAAGGCAATTATGTGGTTGCAGTGGTTATATTTTTGGGACTACAATTAAGGCAACTTGATTTGATAGTTAAACAGAATAGTAATTTTAATTGTAGAGTGTTACTTACTGTTCAATTGTTCAAGGTTACTCACTCACTCACTCTCACTCATCGTCTATACCGCTTTATCCGGTATTCAGGGTCGCAGGGAGCCTGGAGCCTATCCCAGGAAAATTAGGGCAGGGGGCAGGGTACACCCTGGACAGGGTGCCAATCCATCGCAGGGCTGTTCAAGGTTACATTAAACTTATTTATTTCTTAGTTTGTTTTCAATACCTGTTTCATATTATGTTTGGCAGTCAGTATATGTAAGTTTAAATGTTGCACAACTAATGCAATCTGAGTAATCAAGGGGAGATAACACAGGAGGTTTTAAGCGAATGCTTTTTTTTGTAGCACGTGATATAAGCCTTTATGTAATCTACAGTCAGAGATGTCGTCGTATTAATGTAATGCAGTCGGCTTCATTCGGAGTTCATTCATTCGCCTCGTTACCTACTCACTATAAATTGTCACCTGTTTCTTCATTCTGTGAGACAAGCGTTTGTGGAGCCTTCCAGCCAATCCTCTAAATGCTGAGGTTGAATCTGTTATGTAGCACATCCGCGACTGCTTCTGACCGCCTCGTTCCATCGCAACCCTTTTCTAAATTAACCCTAAATTTGAACCTGCCGTGTGTGTAATCTTGATTTTGAACTGTATTAACTGTAATTGGTTTGTGGATAAATTAAAGTGGACTGTGTAAGTTGTTTGACAAATGATTGTACACTAAAGAGGATTTTATTTTCCCCCCATTGTAGTAAATGTTTCGGCATAATAGCCTTCCAGAAGTACCTGTAGATCCTGCTTACGTTTTGTGTCTTTCCAGGTTTTATGTTTGTCACTAGGCACCAGTCCACCTACTCTGCTATTTGGTTCAACATTTCCTACTCATAGGCTCGCCATCCCCACCTTCATCTCACCTCCTCCCATTTCTTCATCACAGATCACCACCCTTTGAATGCAAGAAAAGGATAAGTCTCAGAGATATTTTCACATTGGGAGAGACCCCCAAGGAGTTCCACTTCATAATCCTTTATTCATTTTCAATAAAAGCCCAAATGTTTCGCTCCCTGTGTAGTGCTTTTCACAGGGAGTTCATTGAGTTCAGCCAAAAACATACCCCTGACACAAACAACAGTCCCAAAGTGCTAAGGTGCATAAAACACACAATTAAAATAGGTACCTTGCCCAGTTAACTGGAAACAAGAACAAGTACCATATGATTATTTTGAAATTCTTGTAAATAAACAGGTTTTTAGGAACTTTTTCAGGACCAAGCTTGGTCTCCCATTGTGAACAGAACATTTATTAAATAGATTTCTATATACGTGAAGGACTTAGTAACAGAATACGGATGAAGGAATGACAACGCAATGCTCAAAAAGCAAAAACAAGAATTGATTTTTTTTTACATTATATTCAAGTGTAAAAAAATACCAACAGGTGAGCTCTTGTTACCCCAAACCAGCAGTTGTGCCGCATAGTTTTGGACTGTCTGTAAGGAGCAAAGATATGCCTTAATAGGATAAGTAAAAGCAGCATTGCAATAGTCTATATTTGAGTTCCTCAATTTACAATCCAAACAGGGAATTTCTAAGTTTTGCAATATTCCTCAGGTGGAAGAAGCAAGTTCTAACTAATTGCTTCACATGGAAATCAAAGGTCATGGACAGGTCAAAGATTCCAGCTAAGTTTTGTACAATAAATTGCAATGAAAGAGAAACTCTTATTGAACTGTTTAACATTCCAAAGCAATAAAAATAGTTTTAATTCATTTTAGTTGTAGACATCCAGGCTATAATAGCATTGACAATTTTTTTAAAACAGACACACCTAAACCTACCAATAATCTCCGCGAGAGAAGAGTCCTGGGGGACCCCACAACTGACAGTAACAGTGTGTGAGCTAGACAAACCAACATAGGCCATAAACCAATTAATAGCAAAGCCACAGAGTAATAAAAACTATAAAACAGAAAAGTATGATCAACTGTATAAAATGATAAGCTAAGATCCAAGAGCAATTAAAAAATAATAATAATAATTCAGCAGCCATCATTTGAAATTCTAAGAACAGTTTTTATGAAGTGCATTTTACAAAATTCAGACAGGAATTTAGTTTAGTTAGTTTAGTTTATTTATATAGCACATCAGAAAAACAACTAGGCTTGTAGCTATTGAATATTTTAGTAATATTCAATATATAATTAATGTAATTGATTAATCGAGTAATCGAATAAAATGTACTTTTGCTTAATTAAATAGCAATGTAAAACATATAAGGACAAATAAGGATTAATTGGTTTTCTATTAAGAAAACTCAACTTTTATTTTTTAAAAGCATAGAGCATTTTATCAAAAATAAACATTGTCATTATTCATAATACAAAGAATAGCTTAATGCCCCTATCTCACCTATGCCGTTTGACTCACGGAGAGATGCGGTGTTAGGCACCGTGAGCTGCCGCGATTGCCCGCCTGATGTTACGCAAAGTTTTGCAAGGTCTGCAAGCTCCAGCAAGCATCAACCAAAAAAATAAACGTTAATATTTAAAAAAAAAAATTGCGTGGAAAGATGGAAACGTAATTGCTGCGCTAAAACTCGCTGTGAATCATGATGAACCGTACTTCCAGCCACCGTGCAGGTGAGATTAAAGTTGACTGAGATAAATTACAGCATTACAGTGCTATACATTCTTATTTTAAAGCCTTTTCTCAGATGCAAAAACTAAAGAAAAAATAAAAGGTATTTTAAATGAATTTAAGTATAAAAAAAACTAAGGCACACGGCAATGTGTGAAATAAATAATTATACAAAAACACTAAGGTGTGCAACTAAACTTTCAGAACTAAAAGTGTTAAAATCTACATCTCAGACATAATATATAAGCCTTTACTGACAATTTCTGCCATTTTCTCTTGCATGTTTCTTCTTCTCCTGGCTCGCTGATAATTTTATCGCTCCTTTCCATTTTGCAGACGTTCCATCAAATCAACACACAGCTAACTGTTTGCGTCTCCTTCTGTTTTGTGGGTAACGGAAACGCTTTTTCTTCGTCGGTGTTTAGTGGCGGCTTGCATCCGGAAACGCACTTTGTCAAAAGCGCGCCATCAACAAATAATTGCGAAAAGAAAAACATAACTCAAGCTTTTAAAAATAATTGAACAAAGCTTCAAGGCAGAAAATTTTGCCTTGATCATTTTTGGTAACCGAATTACTCAAGTTACTCGAGGAATCGTTTCAGCCCTAAAAACCACCATGGTTAACCAAAGTGCCTTACAATGCCAAAAGAGATCACACACAATCAATACAGTAAAACTCAGTAAAAAATAAAAGCCAAAGAATATAAGTGTGTCTTAAGTAATAACTTTAAAATTTCAACACTCTGAGCAGATCTTATGTGAGCAGGTACATCATTCCACAACTTCGGTCCCACCACTGAAAAAGCTCGCCCTAATTTTTAAATCTGGCTCTCGGAACATCCAGGAGCATCTGATTGGACGACCTCAGTGCTTCAACAGGAGTGCAGATATGTAAAAGCTTTGATGAATATACAGGCGCCAACCTATTTAAAATCTTAAAAACAAATTCTTCAAAATCTTAAACTCAATCCTGAAACGGACAGGAAGCCAGTGTAGTGAAGCTAAGACGGGGGTAATGTGCTCACGCTTTCTAGTTCCAGTTAAGAGTCGAGTTGCTGCATTCTAAACCAACTGCAAACGCTGAAGAGATGACTGATTCAATCCAACATATAAAGAGTTACAGTAGTCTTGACGGTATAAAAGCATGAATTACACTTTCAAACTCCTTACACGGAAGGTAGGGCTTGACTTTTGCCAGCAATTTAACATAAAACTTATATAACTTCAAAGCTGAAAAAGGCTCCATAGCCACAATTAAGAGTCTCCAAGGAAGCTTAGATATTGCCCTATAATTATGTATTATAGCAGCTTTTTTAAAGCAACACTTGCATGATTGCATGCAACAGGTGGGGACATTAAGAAAGAATTAATAGTTGACTACACCAAGGGCTATCAGAGTCAAATACTTAATAAAAGTCAAAATAAAAAATAAAAGCTAGTAAAAACTCAAAAGGTCATGCATAACTTTTGATCTAGCTCATTACATTCCTAAGTACATCTAAGTTAACCAGCTGAAATGAGTCCAAAACTGTTCAGTATACTAAACTGTTAAAATTGGAGCTGGACTTGGGGGAAAACGCTAGCCATGACGTTTTCATCCTTACACAAATAGAAAGATCAAGGAAAATAAAACATTGTTTATTGCATCAAAAATAAATTGTGTTCAGCCCTAGCATTTTTTATATTAATAAAATTAGAGAAAACATCTTTACAATAAACCCAAAGATGAACTTCATGCTTAGTACAATGGTGCTTAGCACCATTACTTTTCAAAGTCGAAGTCAAAAAGTCAAAGTAGTCTTAAGCAGAGGCATCTTAAAGCCAGAGCAGACTTTTTTTATCCAGGGTGCAGTATTAGGTCTAAGAATGTTCCAGGGTGCGACTTGGAAACAATAAACAATGAAGAGTAAAAGACGAAATGCTTAATACTAAAGTTGATATAAAAGTAACATCGTTCTCAGATTATTGACTGCAGTCCCAATGAAACAGTAACCTTGTTTAGACACAGAGAACATGAAATTTGTTAGGCATTATATCTAAGTAAAAGCAAAGATCAGATAGGACACTAATCAAACATTATAAGGATACACAATACCCAGAGTGTCCTTTCCAGAATGTGTTAGACCAGAGATGGGTTCTTGGAAACGTAGAAAGTCATCAGTACTAAGAAATTCTAGGGCTGCATCACATGCTACATCATTAACATGTAAATTAAAATACTAATAATCAAAATAATGACCAAAAAAGTCAGTAAAAGTAGACAAAAAGTGATGCATCATGGCATAATGGTCCATAGATTCAGTAAATGGTTACTTAAGTAAAGATCCAGTAAGAAGGGCTTAAATAAACCATTTTATCTATTTGTACTAGGTTCAAAAGGAGCAAACAAGTCGTACTCACTAATTGTGAGGCAAACTTTTTTTCTACAAATAACTGCAAGTCCATAACCCTGACCTAATAGCCGTGATGCACTGATAAAAGAGTAGTTTGCAGGGAAAAAGCCTGTTTAGATGGCTTAAAGGACTTATTTGCAATGGAACAAATATTTAACAAAGCCGTCTTAATGACAGGAGAAACTGTCAGAACCCTTGCACGGACAATCACTTGTGACAGTGCTCAAAGAATGAGACTGCACAAAAAATCTTTAAATGTAATTTTAGAAAGAGGTTGTCAGTCATAAATCCATACTGCAGAAACATCATGAGGCACAAAGACGAGTAATGGAACAGATAGAATGCACATAAGAAAACACAAAACATGAGCTAAGACACCAGGTATGCCAAACATGGGTGATCTTGCCTTTCCAATTATGCAGAGAATATAAAAGTTGAGTCTAATATAATAGTTGAAAACATCATCAATAAGTGAATTCACCAAAGATGATATAAAAGATACACGCCAGTGAATAAGAACGAACCTCTTTTTCTGTAAATATGTTTGTTCATAATTTCCTCATTTCCTGATTTCTTATCCATGCATCATTTCTTTACTTCCTTGAGGGGAGAAGCTAAGAGGCAAGGTAGAAAAGTAAGGGAATTAAAGGATAAGTTGAAAGACATAGATATATAGGAAGTAAGATACATTGAATATTCGTTTGTAGTTTCGAACATTTTTATATGATTTAATAGTCCAAGCAAGTATTGATATGCAAATATAATGGATGCTGAGTTTATTTATTTGTTTTTAGACCAGTGTTGGGGATTTGAAAAAGAATCTTAAAACTCTCAACTGCTCATGTCTCATTCAATGCTCACACAACCTGCTCATCGAGTGCTTACGTATGCATAGCCAGATATGAGAAGTGTTCAAGTTAAACAAAGACTTGTGAAGCAATTTCTCCTGAATAAAAGAGTAAAACATTTACAGAAGACTTGGCAAAATACAGTGATGAGACTCTTAACTGCAGTAAAACATTTGAATGCTGCAAATGGTTAAAAGAAATCCGTACATCTGTGAATGACAATCCTGCCCAAGGTGGCTTGGAGCCACTGCAGTCATTCCCATGAACATTCACAGTGAAGCCGGATCGTTGAAAACCATTGGATAACTGGTTGCCAATTTGTGGAAGAGATACTTGTGGAAGATCTGCCCATGGGAACTGTACACGCAATCATTCACAAATACCACTTGCACATTATTAGAACTCAGCTAGGAGCTAGCACACTCCAAGCCATTTCCACATGTTTTCATCATTAAAGGAGTTCCTGAGGGGCCAGCCGTGAAGCAGATCATGGCAATGTAAGAAAACTTTTTACATTGATGGTATCGGGGGTAAAAACATTAAAATCAATGAATGAATAAATAGCTGCTAATAAATTTAACAACTGAATGTCATAGCGATGTTCTTGCATATTACTTTTTTATCTATTGCATGACTCCAAAAAGGATTTTTAACACCCCCTTTAAGCAAAGTAAAAAATGATTACAAAAGCATCTGGTCATTCTTATCCTCACTATATTAAAAAGCTGCTTCCTTACTGGCAGCCTGCAAACAACATCTCGCAGGCCATAAATTCCCCACTGCTTTTTGCTCTGTGTCTCTGGAAATTTATAACTGAAATAAAGTTGAACTGTGGCCATGAAAATGCTCATATCCTTACCAGTAACACGGCTAACTGTTCTGCAGCAGCGCAGGGCCATAAATCAGGGCCTGCCTGGACGTGTCTGAGCCGAAACGTTTTCAGAGCCATTTACCACTGATAATGCCCCCTGGTGCTCAGGTCTTAGGGGTGGAGGTGCTGGGGAAGGGGGGTGGTGGGTGAAAAGCCCATGAATCACCTGTTCTTTCCATCATGAGCGCAGCAGCTACATCAGAGCTTTGGCTGACAGGAGAAACTCCATTAATCCCTAACACCACCTGGATAGAGATTTTCAGTACATTCTAAATAAACATCAAGAAGTTTTATCCCAAACATAGCATGTCACAATATTATGCATGCTATGAATCATTAATACTTAAGAATATTGTTCCAATCTCTGTATCTTATTTAGGATGATGCTACTGTAAGAAAGCTGGGTAGTTTGTCAATTAAATAGTAACTTTACTTGGATACAATAGATTTAAAGAGAATAAAAAGATGTTTAAAAAAGTTCTAATAAATTTGAAAATGAATCTGATGGTTATGACCAAATTCCTTCTAAAACATGTAGCATTGCTTGACTCTATAATAGTGGCATTGAAAAGAACTGATTTATAACCTTGCTACCCGCTGTCACCCAGATGCGGATGGGTTCCCTTTTGAGTCTTGTGTACCCTTAAGCTTTCTCACTTATATCATCTCATGGAGTTTTTCTTGCCACTGTCACCTCTGGCTTGCTTCAGAGTGATACACTTAAAATTTCTATCTGGCTTTCTGTAAAGCTGCTCTGTAACATGTCAACTGTTAAAGCATTACACCACTCAAAGGTTTGGACACACCTTCTAATTCAGGTCTCTCTTGGTTTTCAGGACTAGGTCGTTCTTTATTTTTATTATTTTCTACACTGTAGCACAAGGCTGCAGGCATGCAAAATATAAACTAATCTTTTCCAAACAGCTGATGTTGAGATGTGTGCTAATTGGTGATTTCTAAATTTGGTAATTCTAAGGCCTTGTTTACACGGGCGTAAAATTTTTGGATAAACATACGCGCTCTGAACGTCGAAGACGTTTATGTTGCGTTTTGTATTGGCGCTTGATTGACTTCTACACTGGCGTTCGTTTGGCTCTGTCCAAAATTCTCGTAATACGGCGACGTAGGGAGAGAAAAAATTGCAACCGCTACTGGGTTCGCTCTCTTTATTTTCCTTTTTCCTATGTATAGTATGTAGGATCATGGGATATATCCGGTCCTCTGAAGCGCACTTAAAGCTTTTTCCTTGCGTTCGTTGGGATTTGAACGCCAAGAAAAAGCTGCATGCGGCGTTTTTTTGACGCCGTATAAACGCGCAGCCGGACAAACGCTCGTTACCAAAGCCTGTGTGAACACTTGATCCGCGCTCACCGGCTAACCCGTGTGAACAAAGCCTAAAATAGTAAAGCAATGTGAGCTATATGGATGCTTAAAACTGTGGTGGAAGAAGCAGTTTTTGAGGCTTAGGGGCCTTTCTAACTTTTCTGAAGTTGAACTCTAACCAGCAAGATCTTGAGATCATAGCAAATCCTAGGGGGGGAGTATAAATAAGTTTGTTTGAGTTTGGTCTGGTTTGTCATGGTTTAGAGAAATCATGGCCATCAAATTCTCGGAAGTTGGAAATGTAGTTGCAGACTTAAAAAAACATCATAGCAGTGTACAGTATATGTTATTCAGGCAATAAGTAGGTTAATCATAGCGGTTCTTTGGGACTTTGTTGGTGGTTTGTGTCTCTTCATAATGGATTGTGAAGTCCAAAATTATGCAATAATTTTAACTCCAAATTTGTTAGGTAGACCTTGAATGTTCATAGACAGTGCAGGACAGTTTGTCATGAGTTACCATGATTTGTAGTGGAGTCAATTTAATTGCCCAGTTTTTTTTACTTCATAGCAAATAAACAAACAAACAACATTTCTATTTACTAGCTGAACATGGAGGCTTTGTAAAATGTACTTCAAATAAATTATATGTAATTATTTTAATTTATGGCATAATTATTTTTCAGATCAAGTAAAGCAAGAAACTTATGGAATCACTCAATAGTGAAGAAAAAAAATGAAATAATGAAATTGCAATTTGCATTTCTTAAACCAATACAATTCTAAAAATGCTAATTAAACTACAGTTAAAGAGAGTGCACACTAGAGGTATAACAATGCACATATTAAACTTAACGTTCGGTTTAGTGCGAGTTGTGTTTCTCGTGAACAGTTTAGCTTTAACTAGTGCTAGGTGATTTTCTTTATTAATATAGACAACTCGAATGCTTTAACACTATTTTTTAAATGTTCTAATCAAGTTTGAACATGTTCATACAGTACTGTACTGTATATACACACATTTCGTTTTTATTAAAATGTCAGTAAATTCTACTGAAAAGTTTAAGCCAATATTTTATATATTTTATTTTAAACAATGTGATGTGCCTGTATGTGCGCTCGTTATGTGATCAAGGAATTATGGCCAGTTTGCCATTGTTAACAAGTTTGTACAAAATATGTGTATACAAGTTAAACTTATAAAGAAAAAAAAGAAAAGAAAAAAAAAAACTTTTTTAAAACTTCATTCTATAGCAAACATAAGAAACCCTGACTTTTGTGTACTGTTACATCCCCAGTGCTTATAGACCCAACAAGCTGTTGGACCCAGCTAATTGAAAGGCGACATGGCCCCAGCAAGAGAGTTGTCAATTGAAACAATGGAGGGGATTATAAAACTCCTTCAAGACAGAGTGTGGCAAAAGATGTTAGTTTTCCCAGTTAGTTAACTGTCTAAAACTTTTTGCGAATATAAACAAAATAGAAAGGGTATATAAGGAAAACATGCGGCCAAAGAATATGTCAAAGCGTCAGGATATAAAGCATCTGCCTTTAAAAAAAACATATGCCTTAAAAAACATAAAATGCACAACAAAACTAATAAAAAACAAATTGGTGGAATTAGGAATCAATGTCTGTAGCAAAACGGTAAAAATAATCAAATGAAAAAAAAAACAGGGTTTAAATTTTAAAAATCCAAATGAAAACCAACTCTAAAACCTAACCAGAGGAAAACAAGGTTTGGTGGAGTGTGGATGGTTGAATGAAAATCATATTTAGTGATGAATCACAAATCTGCACTGGCTACACTGGCTACAGAGATGATATGGGAACGTTTGTCTGGTGCCGTTCTGATGAAACATCCTGTATAAAGATGACAGCCTGAGGAAAACAATCAAATTTCCCAGCTCATTCGTGAAGAGGGGTCACATGCCAGCTAAGGGACGAGGGCAGATGGAAATCATTCTATCAATAGTCAGTGCACAGGTGTACACTGATTTTTTTTCGCTTCCCTCATTTCATTAATAGTTAAGATCATGGTGATGAATTTTTTTTTCAGTATCATATTGCATCTTTAGACAGAGTAAAGAGTGTTAAAGCCTTTAAACTCGAAGACATTGCCAACAAACAGTCCAGATAAAAAGAAATTATGAAAATTTATGTCGTTTAAAACAAAAAAGAAATATTTAATGAAAAGGCTTGATGCTGCAAAGCTTATCTATCTATTATTCGTGTTGATTCCGCATCAAAGAATTCAAGCCAAGGTGGAGAAACAAAATACTAATTTATTTATTTAATTTTTATAATACAAATAATTTTGATTCCATATTTTTTAAACACTGAGTCCATATTCTTTTCTTTCCTTAATCAGGAAAAATATGCCATTAATAATAATTAAAATAATATAATAACCTTTTATTTAATAAATGTCCTCCAGGTACTCCGGTTTCCTCCCACAGTCCAAAGACATGTAGATTAGGCTAACTGGCATTCCCAAATTGCTCACAGCATGTGAATGAGTGCATTAGTGTACAGTTTGTACTGTTTGTTTGTGTGCCCTGCAATGGATTGGCACCCTGTCCAGGGTGCACCCTGCCTTGTGCCCTAAAGTCTCCTCGGATCGGCTCCAGGCCCCCCGCGACCCTGAATACAGAATAAAACGGTATAGACGATGAGTGAGTAAGTTAGTATTTGATGTTTGTTTTCACAAAACCATATTGTTTAGCAATTAAACACAAATGGTTTCCTTCAAATCTTTCATTTGTTAATCTGCTTTACAGTAAAAAACAAACAAAAAAATACTTAGTGAACACCCTTTAAGTGTGATTATTTTATAATTTTTGCCAGGGGCTGTGTATCTTTTTAATGCAGTAAGACAATTGCATTAGAGAGTACTGCAATATGAAGGAACAGGCATTACTGTGCTCATTATACAAATGTTCAAGCACAAATTTGAATTATTTGGATTATAAACAGTAGATTGAGTTGTAAGATCATGCTTCTAGCCTAATCGCTGCCTATAATAGTATTCAACAAAGGTATATTCCCACCTTAAGCCCCAGGTACCCAGCATACATACAGATCCACTTTAGCCCTGATAAAGCAACTACTAAAGATAAATGAGGGTATGTCAAAAGACTAATCTAATAATAACCACTCAGATCAACTTGGGAATGCAACTAACGACTATTTTGATATTCAAGTAAGCTATTGATTATTATTTAGTTATTAGCTTATTAGCCAAGATTGAATTTAGATCTATCTTATTTTTGGCCTGTGCTAACCAACAATAAAGAGTAAAATGATAAATTATTAATTTAAAAATACCTCTTTTAAAGTTACAAAATGATCATTTTTGCTGATATTTTTTTTAAACCAAGTTAATGGAAAGTAAGAAAATATAGTAATTACTTAATATTTCAAAACAGCAGATGGCCATTTAGTCGAAAATTAAAATCACATCTTTATGCTGATGCTATCAGCTATTAGGAATTTAGGCGTTTGAGATCAGCGCTGCCACACAGAGACAGAAACACAGCCTCTGATTGGTCATAGATCAAGATTTAATTATTTGTTACATGCTTTCAGTACATAGAAATACAGTAAAAAACTTTTTTTTTTTCCCATATCCCAGTAAGGAAGCTGGGGTTAGAACACAGGGTCAGCCAGGATACAGCCCCCTGGAGCAAATAGCTTAAACGCCCTTGCTTAAGGGCAAATGGAAGCCTGGTGGTGCTGGGGCTTGAACCTTCGACCTTCAACCCAATAGCCCAAAGCCTTAACCAGTTAAACTCAGCTTCAGATTGGTTTAAATGAGAGAAGAATAGCCTCTTATTGGTTGATAAGGCAGGAGCAGTCTCTGAATGGTCTATAGTATCAAATTGTGGACAACTTTTTTAACTTTGTAAAATAGATAAATTAAGCACATTTATTTTTCACTTGTCTGATCAGACATGAGGCATTCCGAACAACAGGTTTACTTCGTTTGGGCAAGCTTTTACTGTATGTCAAGCACTGGATGACCAGCTCACCGAGATGAGACCTTAATATCCACATGCCGCCTGTTCAGAGAATCCTATCTGCTGCCCTGATAGGCAAGGTCGAGTTTGCAAATATTAAAGTTCATAACATTATTGGGTGAGTTAATAGTGAAAATCTCCCACACTTTGCAGGTTTATGGGCACCAAGTTATTGCCATTTTGCTATTTTTCATTTTACTCTTATATGTGGTAATGCCTACATGTTAGAACATTTAGAGTTAGCATAAAAACACACACAATCATTAATTAAAGATTTTCATAATCAAAGATTTTTAATGAACTATGTTTCTATGTATAAAATACATTTTCATTGCATCCCTAATATCAATCATTTCTCCAATGCCAGAACTTTGGTACGTAAAAAAGAAAATTCACCTGTAATTTTGACTTCAAAGGGAAGTTAAAATGAAGTGATTTATGCATGAAAAAATGATGAAGAATGACCTTTTGCATACTGTCTTCTAATGTGGTCATTACCAATTCCCATCCATTAAATTGTTCTCGCATATTGTACAACATCTGTTCATCCATCTTTCTCTTCAAGCATCTTTTTGAACTACTCTATAGTAAATGCGGCATCACAAGACAGCAGAACATAGTTAGAGCAAGGCTCAAGTACCCACCTTCCCTATACACAAGTTCACACATGCCCACAATTAGTGTCATTCTGATTGACAGTTCAAAGAAATGCTATTCTATCGACCCACAGCTAAATGTATTCTCTCAACCTCCACAATATGCATGGCATCACCAGGGCTCACAGTTGAGCGCCTCATGATGAAGCAAATTACTTGCTGTTTATTCACTTTAGACATTTTACAAGTTGTACAATTAACACAGCAAAGTGACGCACATTGGAGTTTTTGATTAGCTTTGACAAAACTAATCTAAACAACACTAAAAGGGGATGCTCAGGTAGCATTTTTGAGCCATTTCAAACAACACCAAAAAAAAAAAATGCCTGATGCATTTGTTCTATTTTCAAATGTCCATTATACATTCAAGCAACCAATAAATCAATATGTACTACCTGGCTTTAAGATTTAATTGTCCACCTTTAGCTTTAACTAAGGTGTACAGTGTGGTCGCTAATTCATGTGTGAAAATGATTTCTCATGCTACCAGAAACATACTTACACAATTTGAATCCTGAAATATGTCTGTTCCATCAAAGAAAAAACTCAACTGATGTGAAAACCTGGCCATTCAGTACTTTTATATAGTCGGCTGACTTCATTTTATTGTCACATAACATTGCCGAGCCTAGACCTGAACAACTGAAGCAACCTCAGATCATAACACTGCCTCCAGAGGTTTGTACAGTGGCCACTATGCATGAAGGGTGCATTACTTCATCTGCTTCCCTTCTCACACTGTCGTGCCCTTCACTCTGGGAAAGTGTCAATCTGAACTCGTCGGACCAATCATTTAAAGTCCAATTTTTTTGATCCCCAGGAAATTTAAGCGTTTTTTAAATTGTTAACATGATAACGATCTTACTTTCACCATTAAACATAGCTGTGATTCCTACTGCCAGTTTTTTACCATGCATCATTACTAAGCGTTTGAGTGATCTTCATTTATGGACCACATTTCTTTCATGGAAATTAAGTTTCAGCAGAGTCCTTACAGGTTTTACTAATGTGTTGGACAGTTCGTAATCCATTTCAAGTAATTTAAAGTAATTTTCTTAATTGTTTTCTGGACTTGATGCAGGCCAGTAATTTGACCCTTTGGAAGTGGTGATTTTCTTTTTGGGCAATGTAGTTTTGAGTTGTCTGCTGTATCCAGAAGTCATACCCATAAACCACTGTATAAAACAGCATGATACAGCCCTGAGTTACAATCCCTGGAATGTGTCAAGGTTGAAGATGGACCATTCCCCCCAGCAGGGTATTACAAAGCCTTTGACTCTAACACCTATCTATTTCCCATCTGAAAGATCCTCCATAAAAATGGCTCATAAAATGCACAAGTGTACTTGAGCTAGCCTGAGAGCTTGCAAACAAGAATCTCTATTCCAAGTCCCAAAGTCTGTGTCTCACCAAGCAGGGGATTAACAAGCATAAAAAGAGAGTCAACTGATTCTCATTAGCTCAGAAGATCTAATCACAATGCTGTTTGACAGAGCAGACATTCAAGGCCAGGGAAGTGGAAACACACAAAGCTCATCGACGTTTCTCCATAATATTTTGGGTGATATTTTTACAAATTTAATGGATATTCAGGGTAAAACTGGCAGCACTGATGTCCTGGTCCCAGACTCACCAGTTTACCTGTAGATTTAAATGGCGGTAATGTTTGTTTCTGTACAATATGCAGAGGTAGTGACCTCTGCGCAGCATGGGGCTCATGTTAACGTGGTCTCACTATCACAACCTGAGATTTATTACAAAATCATGTTTCCACCATCCTTCATCAAATTTTCTTTTATCCATAACCACTGTCAAATTTTCTCTTTATCTTTAACCACTGTTTTTTGAATCCATACACACTAATAGCATAATTGCCAGTGCATATATCATATTCCACTGATTTATACACACTGAAATAGAATATTGTTTTGTGATCTTGTTCACAGAGCAGGCTAGCAAAATCGAATAAGGGAAGAATTTGTGGAGTAGTAGGAATTTGAGCTTGGATGATTTGATTTTGATATTGATTTGATATCAGTTGTCCAGTTGTATATCAAAAGCCTTGAAAAAAAAAAACATCATTTAATATATTTATTTATTTAAATTAAATGTCTTCTGGAGTGTGCACAGTATGTGATATGGATTGAAAGGATTATAGCAAGACATGTCAGTTGGACATAACCACAGAGATTTACTTTATTGTGGATAACCTAACTCACATCTTCTTTTGGAGTGCCTGCACATGCACAAGATTTCCCATGTGTTTATGTCCAGCTAACATGCATTGGTATGAAAAATAATGAAAACCTTTTGAATGTGCGGTAGTCCTGTTTGCAGAGAGGGAGCCATAAGAATGCTTTTATTCCCGGATTATACATGATAAGTTGTTGCACCTCTCAACTGCAGCTGGACTTGCCGAGCATGCAAGGAGGCTATATCATGGCCAAGGTTGACTTTCTGGTACTAAAGGACAGATTTTTGTATAAAATCTAATTTATTAAATATTTGACAGAAATATTTTTTGTAATAAAATTATATGTGCAGTGTTTCTTTTGTTTATGATTATGCATTTGTTCATAACATATGTGTATCTTTGAAATGCATATGAAAGATATGATGAAGACCCATCAGTATCTGAACAGAGCACATGAACACAGAGCTGAAAAATAATTAAAACAAGGCTTAATCTGTATCTAAAAAAAACTGAAAAACCCCACAATAGCTCCGCTGAAATTCAGGGTCATGTTTCAAAGCTGTGCGATCCCTATGGTGCTGAGAAAGACTCCCTGTCGATGCACTCTCTTGAGCAATGACAATTTGAACACATTGCTTTGACCACTTTCCTTGCATATATTAACAGCTTGAAGTTTTCTACAAAAATCAGTCAAGCATCTGGTCTACAACTGCAGCAATGTAAAGACATGCAGACATGCTGTATAGACAGAATTAACTTTCTTTACAGGTTTATTCTGGGAATTTAGAATACTAATTCCTGTTAATACTAATAAAAGCACCTGTTACACCCAGTTTTTTTTTATTATTTATGGAGGTGTATTAAGTTAGGGTATTAAGCAACAACAAATAATAATTAGGAAACCATTATCCTACTTGCTTAAAACAGGAAGTATGACCCCAGTGTACCTAGCCCGTAAGGTTAATTAACGACATTAAGGATAAACACACAGTTCTAATCTTTGAAGAGGTATGAGGTCTGTAAATTGGTCTTAATATTAATATAAAGTGTATTTACATTTTTAAAAATCTTTATTACATTCATTTCAGAATTTGCACAACAAAATAGTTTAAGGTCACAAAGAAACTGTTAGGATGATGTCATTGATATCTCTTTAAACCTTTTCATCACTTTTTTATCCAAGAGACACCAAGCAGCTACACAGCCTATGATAAGTAGTACTACTTATAAGCTACTTTACTACTGGAAACATTAACGCTTAAATAAACGTCATGTTAATGGGGTAACCTCAGAAATAGAAATTTGATAATAAGGTTTATGAACCCCAGCCTACCTGGTTCTATCATAAATCATACCATGGTGTTGACAAAAAAGAAAAATCTCTGAGAATCTCTGAATCATGACATCACCTCTAGTATAGAGATGTTGAAAAAGGCCTGCAGCAAGCTTTGCGTTAGCTGCTGCTGATCAAAAGGAGCTCAGCAGACGTTTTGGAGTGAAAGCCCTGGTTATTTTAATGTCATACTGAAAAGTACAAAGTTCCCCTTCCTACATTAGCTGATAGTGCTGCCTCGTTTAAAAAGTAAATCTTGTTTATGTAGAAAATGGATGAATAGGAACCTACTCTAATGCACCTCATGCATCTCAGTATAAAGACCTGTTTGAGGACTGTTCATTCATTCATTCATTCAGTTTATCTTTAGCAAATGCTTTATACTGGTCAGTTTTGTAGTGAATTTACAGCTTGAATGAGATGCCACTCCCCTGCTTGCATAGGCACAGGACAAACATGCATAAAACAGAACAATAGGCCAAGCTCTGTGACACTGTGACACTTTCCATATGTTTATACACATTGTATAAAGCCTGATTATTGGTCAATAAAAATCTCACATCTCTTCAATAATAAACCCAATATAAAACCTCATTAATGGATATATAATTATGTCTGAATCGTATGATAAATATAAGGTTAAATACCTGCTTAATGCAATAATATGCTCTTCAATATGCCACGTTGCAATAGAATGATGATATCATTCTTTCATAATTTTATTATTTTGCTACAGTGATTCTTACTTACAATATAATTTTTTCATAAGCTTTTCTTTATTAAATATGCCACAAAATGCATATTGTTTAATGGCTTGGACTTTAAATGAACATTTTACTAGACCTCAAGGTAAACAATATACTAATTTCAGACCTATTCTCTTATTCTATTGGCAGTTTATTTTGACACTTCCAAGCTTGAAATTTAAACGGAAAAAAATACAATCTATTCATTCATTCATTCATTCATTCATTATGTACCGCTTATCCTTGACAGGGCCACGGAGGTCCTGAAGACTATCCTAGGTGACTAAGGGCATGAGGCGGGATACACCCTGGACAGTGAGCCAATCCATTGCATGGCATGCACACACACATTCACACACACGCACACACACACACACACACACACACACAAACACACTCAGTACGGAAACCCACTAAGCAAGAAAAGAATATGCAAAATCCAAAGGAATCATACTCTTGAACCTGGAGATGCAAGGCCACTATGCCAATCTAAAAATGGAAATATTGGTTGAATTCCTATGTTTAGGGTATTAAATGGAGTATGTATGTGAATGCTACAATTCTTTATTTCTCCTACAATTGTTTAAACCTTTCATTTAGAACTAATGTTACCTCAAAAAGTTATTATGCTTGTATATATATTTTTTATACTGTATCTTTGATATGGTGTAGTATTATACCAACATAAACCCCCAGTCTGTAGCATATGGTAAATTGTAACGCTACTATTGAAAAGCAGCATGATTGAGTTCATGAATGCTATAATAAAAACTACTGAGACCAGTCATCAAGTGATTCAACAAGCAGTGGCATATTTTCCCAGATTGGCCTTCACAGTGCTCATGGGCCATTTCAAAGATACATATAGGTGATTCAGATTACAGCCTCCTGCTGGTTTTGTTTTGGTGTGACAGTCACGACCTGTGGTCTGTTGATTGGGCCAGGGTCTTGGTCTGTGTAGAAATAAAACACTCAGCAAATCACTGCTGAATGCAACCAAGCATGAGAGTAATTGTAACTTTGGGACTCTGTTATTGTATGTTTGTGAGAGAGAAACTTTGAGTGATTACGGCTTAATCAGGAGACAATCCTGCAGGACACCAAGGACTTGCATAACCAGGTTTCAGCCATTTTTATATTTGTGACCAGTAAAGTAAGGTCAAAGCATCATGTGGAGAACCTGCCATAAAGTTAATGTCAAATACCATACATGAAGAATTATTTTAGACAAGTAACTATAATGTGGTGGAAAGGAAAAAAAATATTAATTGATTTAAAAGTAAATCATACAAGTTATGGAACAGTCAAGTAATTTGATAAATCGATTTAATTAAACGAGGGTTCATTTTTAGAAAATTCCAAGTTTGCTATTTATTCTCATGCTTGTAATTTATCATTTATTATTCATACCACAGAGCTACAATTAACATAACAGATGGTGATGCATGTGGGTGGAAGAAACAAATGTCCATTGATTAAAAAGAAAGTTGATGAAAAGCTATTAAAATGAATCTGATCATTAGAAATGTAACTTGATAATCATTACAGCAGCATGGTAATAACTATCACAATTCATTATCACCATTATTTGGCTCAATATTGACATCACAGTTAACAAACATTTTTTAAATGAATCTTTAATTTATCGTGCTAAATTACCAGAATCACAGTGTGGTGCGTTATCTTGGCTTTCTTCAATTGTATTAATATTGTATTGGTATACAGTCATACCACTGTGTCGTCACTCATCTAATTACATCACTTCCCGAAAAATGTCACCATGAGTCAGTAGCTTGTAAAACTTAGGAGTTTACCTTGGCAAGCACTCTGTGAATGAATAAAAAGCCAAAAATGGCTCACAGATGCGTCATATAGGTGTAAATGCATATAGGCCTAAATACTCCTCTGAGGTTATAATATAGAAGAACGTGTGCCAGGGATATGAGTCATGCTTCAATTTCCGTTGGGACAGATTTCTTGCCCATGTCATGGTGCATGAGGCATCATGGTGTGCGAGTCCTTTTTAATGCAGAGCGACTGTGGATCACTTCTGAGTTGTACCTCAGCTACTGAAGCCTGTTAGAATTATTATAACAGCAGGATGACAGAGAGAAAACATGCCAGAAATAATAAAGGACATTTTTTTTTTTAAAGAAAATGCCATAGCAGCCCACTTTAGCTAGCACTGAAACTTAATAACACTAATCAAACCTATGCATGGGCTAATGAGCTGTCAGCTGTGCTAAAAGAGATGAAGAAGCAAATAAATGTCTGAAAATGAACCGGTTTCCTTTTAGAAATAAAAACAAAAATAAAAAAAAAAATATTTTTTTTTTTGTTTAATGTAGTCATGCATCGCTTAGCCTTCACTGTCTATCATTCAAATTACTAAACATAATATTCCAAGGGATCATGACTGTCCATTGAGAAAGACAGAAAAGGAGGTTGAGAAAAAGAGAGAGGGAGAGAAAGAGAGAGAAAGAATGAGCCTGCTCTCACACTCTTCATCAGTGTTAATGAACAACATTAAGTGGGAGAAACTGAAAAAGTTTGAGAGATATTGTGTAAAACAACGACAGGAAAGAGAGAAACAGAGACAGAGAAAGTGTTAAAGAGAGAGACGGAGAAAGAGAGAGGGCATTAAAGAGAGGGAGGAACAGAGAGAGAGAGAGAGAGAGAGAGGGCATTAAAGAGAGGGAGAGAGAGAGAGAGAGAGAGAGAGAGAGAGGGAGAGAGCTCTCCAGCAGTGTTAATCACCACCAATGTGTTTGCTCTGTTTATGATTCAGGCCTCGGCATCGACACTTGAGTAGGATTTCATTAGTGAAGGGAAGGGCGATTTACCGGATTAGGAACGACATGCTATATTCTAAAATCTCTTAAACTGTGGAGAGAGAAAATAAACCTATCTGAGAAATAAGCCTTTTAAAATGTTTTGCTTTTCAGACATAAAATGCAATAAATAATACAAATAATACAATTTTAATAAATAAATGCATGCTCCTCCCTGACAAGGGAAAGCCTCATGTATAATGAAATTGCATAGCTGTTCATGAGAGCTCTTTAATGCTTCAAAAGGTTCTGCATATTACTGTATTACACAACATATAGAGAACACTAATTTGCTAAACATCCTTGATTTTAACAACAAGCACATTGTCTAAATGAGCCTTTAATAGCAGTACCAGAAAGCCTTGAGTTTTTTTTTTCTTTGACAATGACAAATAAAAGAGAATTTTAAGACAATGTAGTTTGACTGCAACAGCCTTGCATAGATGCATTTGTGCAAAGAGGAATCAATTGTTTCTTGAGTAAGATAAAAATGGAGTACGGTTGATTAATTGCATTCATTTATTACATATTCAGTACATTTGTGCCGAGCCAGTTATACAGGTACACAATGAGCTTATTTGGCACTGACAATGTTTTGTTCTTCTTAAGTTAAAGAAAAAAAAAAGACCAAACTGTAAAGACCAAACTGCAAAGTCAGGGGTATCTGTCTCTCACATAAGCACACGTTATTGTTGCATGGTTACAAAATCCCTGAAACAGTCACAGCAATAAACACAGTGCCAAGCATACAACAGAGTGGCCAATTTCATAATCAAGCTCCTTGTGTTTGTGTGTGTTTGAGTAGGTGGTGGTTGTCTAAAACGCAGCACCTCACACTCTCATCTCTGCAGCGGCTTCAGCCCGGATTAATCCATCCATAGTGTCTGCTCTCATTTCCTCAGATGGTGCAAAATACTATCATATTCAACAACAAGCGACTGCTGCTCCATTACAATACTGCAAAATGCATGCAGATTCAATCTGGTAGGCTGAAGTTTCTTGTCATGTGTCATGCCTAATGCTTTCAACAGGACTGACACTGAAGACTTGCTGCATCCATTCTGAGTCATGTATGTGCTCTTATGCAATTCTGAATGCAACAGACTTGAAACACGCAGACTGTACAACCAAAGGCATGTAACAGGTATTTTAAGCACAGGAGTTACATGTTTGTTTGTTTGTTTGTTTTTTATTCAGAAAAAAAATGTAATAAACATTTGACAAACGAGGGAGGAGGTTGTATTTTAACCCGTGCAAACTGCTCGGTGGATGTCATGTGTGTTATAAGAAAGCATGCACACACACACACACACACACACAAAAAAAAAAAAAACCCGCACGTGCAGTTGTAGATACCTGAAGTGTTCTTTTCGCCTTAAAATCAGAGCAAGATCATGTGAGCGGTGCGCATTGTAAACTCACGCTCTCTCCATGCATTGATGCTCTAGGATCTGTGTCCCCTGCTGTATCTCGTGCGTGCGTGCGCGCGCTCTCTCAACAGCAGCCGCGTCCCCTCTCCTCTCTCTCCTTCTCTCTCTCTCTCTTTCCCTCTCTCTTTCTCTTCAGTCGTGTCCTGTTTTCTTTCCACAAAAGTCTTAAAGCAGACAGAAAATCCCCCAAAGGCGAATTCAAAGTATATTCCTTAAGCACGAGTGCAGGGTCCGCTCGACGAAACAAATCGGGCTTCTGTCGTCCGTGTGCGCGCGCCTCTCCGTGTGACGCGCGGCAGCTCTGTTCTCTTTCCGCTCTCTCTCTTTCTCTCTCCCTCTCACTCACAGACTCTCTCGCTTTTGCTCTGGACACCGGACGTGTTTCCTTTGGCAGTGTTTCCCTCTTGGTCCTCTGCTCCAGATCCCACGGTGTTTGCTCTTCCAACACGCATGATTAAACTTATCACGAGGATAACGTGTGTCACTGTTTAAAAAAAAAGAAGAAAAAATCGCACCCACCTGATTAAACTTATCAGCTAATTAATACACCACTCACAACTCTGACTGGGTTTCTTCACACACACCCAATTCAATTTACTCACTCACTTATCATCTATACTGCTTTATCCTGGGTCATGTGGAGCCTGGAGCCTATCCCCAGAGACATAGGGCACGAGACAGGGTACACCCTGAACGGAGTGCCAGTCCATCGCAGGGCACACTTACACACACACACACACACACACACACACACACTACTGGCAATTTGGGAATGGCAGTTAGCCTAATCTGCATGCCTTTGGACTGTGGGAGGAAACCGGAGTACCCAAAGGAAACCCACCAAGCACGTTCATAGAACTCCACGCACACAGACCCAAGGCGAGAATCGAACCCAGACACTGGAGGTGCAAGTTGACAGTGCTAACCACTAAGCCACCATACAGCTTAGTTCAATTTTTTTATTTGTCACTTTTAACAGGGCAGCAATGGTACAGCACCTCCAGGGTCCGGGCTCGATACAGGATAAAGCGGTATAGATGATGAGTGAGCACTTTTAACAGTACTCATTGTCGCAAAGCAGCTTTACAGAATCGAAAGATAATTAGGTAAATTAGAATAAAATCTGCGAGAAAATATGAATGAATCAGAATGATCAGATTGTCCCTGATGAGCAATCCAAGGGCTATGATGGCAAGGAAAAACTCCCTTTAATCTGAACAAGTCTTGAGAGAACCCAGACTCAACAAGGAACCCATCCTCGGGTGATATCAGACAGCGGGAATTAATCAGCAGTCGTAATGAGTGTTAGGCAGGTGGAGGTTCAGTATAACAAGAAAGGTGTTCAAGTTATTATGGAGTCCATTTTCGTTATTAGAGGCTCAGTTACAAACTGTTTGTAGGAATTTTAGTCCTGAACTATTGGGCGACTGCACGAGTCACCAGAGATAAGCTGTCTGCATGAGACAGCTTTAGTCTGAGACCATCTTCATGGTCAAGTGAAAGTGTCCCTGGTCACCACACGCATCCAAGCAGACCACACGCGTCGAGATCTCTAACCAGAAGTCAGCTGAGTCTGACAGGTCCACAGGGCAGAGGGGGTCTAGATCACTGGCAGCTCAGGAGCGCCCTGTGTAGCTCAACAGAGAAAGAGAGGAGAAAGGAAAAGAGAAAGAGAACGTATGGTCACAGTCAAGAGTATAAGGTCTTTACACTATATTTACAGACTCATTAACACATACATTATAAGTGATCACATCTGGGCAAGGGAACAAGGGGTCTGATCTCTGGGACTAGAAAAACTATATATATATATATGTATAAATATGCAGTGTTCATTGTGTTTATAGTGTAAATTAAGTATTTTAACAGACTATTTTAACTAAAAGGGAAATTTACCCTTGATGTGTTGAAACCAGACCATTGAGAGGCACCATGTAACAAACTGTACAGAAAGCTTTCATACCCTTCTAAGTTTTCCACATTTTGTTATGTTTCACACTCTGTTTTTGTTCTTCATCATTCTACACACAATATAATTTTAAGGACAAAGTAAAAACAGATGTTATATATATATATATATATATATATATATATATATATATATATTTATATATTATAATATGTATTAATAAATAAATACTGAACTATGCCATTTAGATAAGTATTTAGGGCCTTTGTTTGACACTTTGCAATTGCGCTTTATTGCATCCTACGTCTATCAGTGGTCCTTGAGATGCTTGACTGGAGGCCACCTGTGCCTAATTGACTCCATTGGACATAATTAGGAAAGCATGCACCTGTCTATATATAAGGGTGTCCCTGTAAATGGTGCATGTCAGATTGAAAATAAATCCATGAGAGAGAGAGAATTATCTCTACACCCACAAGGCACGATTGTGTCATGACACAGATCTGGGGAAGAGTACAAGAAACTTTCTAGTGCATTAAAAGCAGTCAAGAGCACAATAGCCTCCATCATTCTCAAACGAAAGAGATATGGGACAACCAACAGTTTTTTCAGATCTAGCAGCCCGACCAAACTAAGTAATCAGAGATGAAGGGCCTTGGTCAGGTAACCAAGAACCTAAGAGTCACTGTAAATGAGATCATGAGTTTCCTTGTGGAGATAGGAGAGCCTTACAGAACGACAGCCATCACTGCAGCACTCCACCAACAGGTCTTTATGGTTCAGTGGTCAGACAGAAGCCATTCCGCACTAAAAGTCACATGACAGCCAGGTTTTGACAAAAAGCATTTGAAGGAATTACAGGCCATGAGAAACAAAATCTTCTGGTCTGATAATGCAAAGAATGAGCTAGTGCACAGCACATTACCTTATTAAAACTATCTATACAATCAAACATGGTGATGGCAGAATTATGCTTTGGAAAAGTTTTTTTGCAACTGGGAGATTAGTCAGTATAGAGAGAAAATTCATGCAGATGAAATAAAGAGCAACCCTGAGTGATAAACCTTTCCAGAGTACACAGGATCTCTGGAAATGAACAACAAGACCATGAGCCAAACATAATGGCAACATAACATAGGAGTGGCTTCAGAACAACTCTGTGAAAGTCCTGGATGGCCCAGCCAGAGTCCGAATGTGACCCCAATAGAGCATCTCTGGAGAGACCTGAAAATGGATGACCCTGCCTGTTCTGCCTGGTTGAGCTTGGAAAATTCTGAGGAATGTTAGGAACGTCCAAAACAATGGTGTGCCAAGCTTGTAGCATCATTCAAAAGCAGACTTGAGGCCATCATTGCTGCCAAAGCTGCTTTGAACATGAACTAAGTGATGGGTCTGAATACTTATGTAAATTGGTTATTTCTCTTTTTATTTTATAATAAATTAACCAAAAATCTAAAACAAGTTTTTATTTAGTCATTGTAAGGTATTGTAAGGTAATGATAAAAAAAAATAGGAATGAGGCAAAATAATTGGAATATATTTAATGATGAGTTTGCAACATAATAAAATGTGGAAAGCTTAAAATAATCTGAAAACTTTTTGTCAGCACTTTAGACAATCATTGCTTACCTGCAATTGAGAGGAAACCAATTAACCTGGAGGAAGCCAACATGATCCCATGTAGCACATGACACAACAATCCATGGTAAACAGGCTTATAATTCAACCCTCACTGGAGCTGTGAAGTGGTGATGCTACATCACTGTGCCACCATTTTATTATTTTTTTTCATTAGGTACTAGTGACACAACTGATGTGTTGCAAAAAAAAAATCTACATTTTATTTATCTGCACTCCAAAACTCTAGAGTGAATGAGGGTGATGGATTCTTTGGCAACCTTTAAATAAATGTGCTTATATGATATGTTGCAGTGGGAATAGCATTGCTGCATCACAGCTCCAGTGTCCCTAGTTTGATGTTATTTCCATGTCCTCCAGGTTCGCCTCTTTTCCTCCCACGACACATTCCTCAAACAACAATACTGGTAGGTGGATTGGCCATGCCAAATTGCCTCTTGGTATGAATGAGTGTGTGAATGTGTGTCTGCATGATTCCCTAAAATGGACTGGCTCCAGATCCACTACAACCAGGACAAAAGTGGTTAGGAGGAAGAAAACTATATACATGCAGTCTATATTTTAAGTGACTACCCTTAATAAAGAGGACATTTTGCCATGTTTAAGTTTTGTGTAAAATTTTTAAATCGTAAAATAGACCTCATGCGGTTTTATGAGAGGACAACAAGATGATACTTACTGTACAACGTCATAGACTTTGGTACTGTTATTAACTACTGAAGTGTAAAGGATCTTTAATAATCTTTGCAATTAAAAAAGTTTCGTGTGCAACAAAACTCAAAACTTTTTTCCTTGTTTCAATTTGCTGTAGTATGGGTAATATAGAAACACAAAGCATTATTCGCTGTATTTTCTCAGCATATCAACCAACATATTATATTGCAAATTTACATAATTGCCACAAACACAATTGAAGGCTGACAGAAGTCTAGGAGGTGGAACTATTATTTAGCAAAATAATGCATAAATCACTCTGATATACCTTTCTTTCTTTTTTTTTTTAAACAAAATATTTTGGAAGTTGTGCTTTTTGACACTCTTGTGACCTAAATAAAACATGCCCAAAATTCTTTATCACTGTATAATGTTTTTTGCATATTTTTCAAAAAATGTCTAAATGGATTTAATGTGATTTGCTGTGAAACCTCTTCATTGGAACTGTAGACAAGACAGTTGTCAGACAAGACTAAAATTTAAAATGTAATAATATTTATTATTATTATTATTATTATTATTATTATAGCAGGATTTTAGTACAAAACCTGCTTGCTTCTGGCAGGAGGTCATGACTTTCCTGTATATAACTCTTTCAACAATGTGCTGATCCTAAGCATACACACCAACAAAGCAGAACTGATTGCAAGAACACAGAATAAAAGATGTACAATAGCCATCTCAGCTCTATTTGAACTCCACTGAAACCTGTGATTGAACAGGGTAACTCAACTATGCAAACACAAAAATCTAAAGAATCTTGAAATGCTCTGTATGAAGCTGTGGTCTGCAACTTTGCTAGACATTGTGGAAAAATTATCATAGCTGTAATTGTATACAGAAGTTACAGACAATTTTATGCTTATAAATTTGTTTTATGCTTTAAAAAAGTGTTCCCAAATGAATGTTTAACTACGTTGTACTTTTGTATATTTATCTTAGGCACATTTTCCATGGTAAAATTGAGGTATAAATACTTAAACTGAAAATATTATTAGGACCACCTGTACACCTGCCTACCCATGTTAATATCCAATAAACCATCCAATGTTCTCAGCAATGCATATAACATTTAAATGCAGGCCAAGGAGATGTAATGTAATGTCTTGTCTTGTTGTAAGGAGAGATCAGAGCGAATTGCAAGGCTTGCTTGAGCTGACAAAGAGGCTACAGTACCTAAAGTATTTCCATAAAAGTGGCCATTGGGTGTATAACAGCATATAGAGATGTTAAAGAGACATGATGTGCCTTTTAAAGCTATTCTTTCTACTTTTTAACCACATATTAACAACCACATTGTTTTATTCAAATTATAAATGAAATTTACCCTTTAAATATAAATGTTACAAAAAATGTATATAACATTATACATTTAAACAAAGTTTGTAGAGGTTTATTGTAGATATGTACAGTATTAATTTGTTTTAATCACCTAGACATAATTCCTACAAAATGTAATACAGTAATAAATTCTACTGTGAAAAGCTGCAAATGCTGAAACACTGTTCAAAATTCTAAGTTATGTTGGCTATCTGGTTGAATACTAAAGTGCCACTGCTTTCTGTGTCTTTTGTCTTCATGAAAAAGAAAAAAAAAACAAACCTTTTTTGGTGGGTGCCCAAATTAGCTTGTCACTTCATTATCACATTTAATCAGGTGTGTAAGATGTGGACTCTACACTTAGTTCACAGTGTTTTCTGTCAAAATATGTGACAGCTCCATGTATGGGAAGTCACATTGCTCAATCAATGCACATCTTCACATCTTACATACTGTATATCCTGATTCCTAATGGAATTTCATCTGATCTTTTCACTGTGTTACCAAATCTAAAACCAGATTTGTGGTCTCGTCAGATTACAGTAGAGCATTTTGACTTAAATGGCACTTTTGTTCACCCTGTAACCCCATCTATTGTAATTCCAGTGGTTACGGAATGCATGATGTACATAAAAAGTATAAATACTTTTATACATATACATTTCATAACATACAGACAGTGCTGTTTTTTATTTTACTGTAGCAATGTACCAGGCTCACTGAACAAACATAAATCACTGTTCTTTTAAATGTTTCTTGGGGAGTAAAGAGCAGTCGTACTGAACAAAAATGATTGATCAATCTTGACTCATTTAAGAAATATTTTCTTTAAAAATAGGGGCTTGTACACAAAAGCAAAACTTTAGCAGTTGTAATAAAACTAGTGTTAAATTTAGACATCAGATGGAAAGATGGTTAGACAATAGCAACTAGGTTAGTAAAACCCGGAAGTCACTAAATACTATCTAGCATAATCCAGGCAGGCAACATACTGCTTTATAAAACTCAAACAAATTGTTTAAAAAACAAAAATTCTAAATAAATTCACACAGATATAAATGCAATGACTAGCAAAGCCAAATGCAAGACCATAAAGTAGAAATGGGAATATGACATGACACAACAAAGCATGGTAAACAGGCTTACAATTCAACCCTCACTGGAGCTGTGAAGTGGTGATGCTACATCACTGTGCCACCATTTTATTTTATTTTTTTCATTAGGTACTAGTGACAGTACTAGCTCCGCTTCTGGTTGGAGATGTCGTTGCATGGAAGCCCTGTGTGGTCTGCTTGGGATGTGTCTTAACTGGGGACGGTTCCACTTTACCATGAAGACTGTCCTGACCTCAGCTGATGCAGACAGCTGTTCTCTGAGGACTTGTGTCTGCAGTCTTTCCAGTCAAGACAGAAGTTTACTACAATCTACCTGTGCCTCCAATAACGAACTGGACTCCATATTAACTTAAAAGCATGAACTTCTGGCTGCCTAATACATGAGCACCTGAGGGAGTGCAGTGCTGCCTGATGATAGACTCATCAAATGGATATGTTTAAACAGCAATCAAAACATAGAGCTTGCTACCCCCCTCACAAAAAAGTACACTTTTTAAAGGTCATATTACATGTAAGAATACTTCCTGACAAATTGTGCCTAATAAAATACAAGTAGGCCCTATGTCACCACTGACAATCAGGGCCAGACCAGTACACAATTTCAGGCTGGGAAATCACAGACAGACTTATTTTTTCCCTCTCACATATTTAGTTAATATACATTATATACAGGTACCCAAATTAGCAAAACAATAACTTGCATTCAACATTTTAAAACCATGTTTTTTTTCCTTCTACATGTCTCAGTCCCTGGCTGAATCTGATGTAATTATTGCAGCAGGGCTAGTGTTAGGTTCACTGTCTCCACCTTCATTTGAAAAAAAAAACATATTTTAAAGGGGTCATACGGGCCTAGATGCACTTTTTGAAGCTGTTTGGCCTGAATGTATGTTAGGAGAGTGTGTACACAACCACTCTACAATGATAAAGAGCCGCCCAGTGATTTTCTTTTCATTTATTAAAATAACATGCCCCTTCTGAAATCAGGCCAATCTCAAATGCCTGTCGATCTGACGCCACACCAACAGAGGCCGCTCTTACTATAGTTGATTGACACCAGTGTTTTAGCAAAGACCCGCCCCGAGTGAGAAGAAGCTGTCGGCCATTGTTTTTCGCCGCTGGAGCAAAAAAGACTGCATTACCCACAATCATTTTGCAGAAATTGTTAATATCATTGTTGGTAATATTAACTTCCTGTTTGTGGCACATTAGTATATGTGAGGAGGAAAACTTTTCAAGATGGGTGGTGACCATGGTGGCCATTTTGAAGAGGGTCATGTGACACATCAAACTTACTGGGAATTTCACAAGAAAACTTTATTTATAAAATGTGTTCAATGTGCTAGCATTTCTCCTGCGGTGTTGCTATCAGTGTGTAAAGATTGGGAGAAGAGGGTTGCATTGACAATTCAACACAATGGGCAACACATTGAACACATTTTATAACACATTTTATAAGTGGTCAGAAACTTTAATCATGAAAGAACAAAGTTACGTTAAAACCAAGCACACCATTGTTTTTCTTGTGAAATTCCCAATAAGTTTGATGTGTCACATGACCCTCTTTCTATTGAAAAAACAAAAGTTGGATCCAAAATGGCCGACTTTAAAATGGCCACCATGGTCACCACCCATTTTGAAAAGTTTTCCCCCTCACATATACTAATGTGCCACAAACAGGAAGTTCATATCACCAACCATTCCCATTTTATTAAGGTGTATCCATATACTGTAAATGGCCCACCCTGTATTTTGGTTTCATCTGACCATATGACATTTTCCCAATCCTCTTCTGGAACATCCAGATGCTTTCTAGTAAACTTCAGATGGGCCTGGACATGTACTGGCTTGAGCAGGGGGACACATCTGACACTGCAGGATTTGAGTCCCTGGCGGCGCTGATGGTAGCCTTTGATGGTAGCCTACTGATGGTTACTTTGGTCCCAGCTCTGTGCAGGTCATTCACTAGGTCCCCCCATCCCCTTTCTTGGTCTCACTTTCCCCTTTTTTGCTCTCACCCCGTAGGGTCAAAATGGAGTCCCAGATCAAGGGAGATTATCAGTGTACACAGTTGTTGATTTCTTAACACCAATCTGCTTACCTATTGCAGATTCAGTCTTCCCAGCCTGGTGCAGGTCTACAATTTTGTTTCTGGTGTCCTTTGACAGCTCTTCGGTCTTGGCCAGAGTGGAGTTTGGAGTGTGACTGTTTGAGATTGTGGACAGGTGTCTTTTATATTTAAAAACGAGATCAAACAGATGCCATTAATACAGGTAACGAATGGAGGACAGAGGAGCCTCTTAAAGGAGAAGTTACAGGTCTGTGAGAGCCAGTAATCTTGCTTGTTTGTAGGCGATCAAGAACTTAATTTACCAAGAAATTTACCAATTCATTTTTAAAAAATCTTATTTTTTCTCTCATAGTTGAGGTATACCTGTGATAAGAATTACAGGCCTCTCTCATTTTTTTTTAAGTGGGAGAACTTGCACAATTTGTGGCTGACTAAATACTTTTTTGCCCCACTGTACTTGTCCACTAACAAACACATGAACACGATGAATAGGACATGTGACTTTGCATGGTTAAAGATGTACAGCTGTTGTCACTTAGGGTGTACTCAATTTTGTCTGTATTTTTTTGACAATAATGGCTGTATGTTCAGTTATTTTCAGAGGACAGTAAATCTATATAGTTATACAAGCTGCACATTGACTACTCTAAAATATCCAAGTTTTATTTCTATAGTATTTTTCTTTGAGAAGATGTACTAAAATGTTTGCTGAAATTAGAGGGGTGTACTCACTTTTGTGAATGGGTGTAGTATTACAACTTATGATTGTAGGGGCGCTACATCCAATGTTTGCTAGCAATTTAATTCTTGCAATTGACTAGTATCTACAGTAGTAAGTCAAACACAGTGTCCTTCAAAATAAGGTTTAGCAGCTTGTTTTGAGCGGTTTTAGAGTTGGTTTCAGTTTTGGAGTCAATATCATAAATACTGCTTTAGCAAAATTTCCAGCTTAAAAAACACACAAAAGGCTGTTCCCCAAATCCTGAAAATGGAAAAGGGTGACATTTTCCTTCTTTTTTTCACCTTTTTTTAGGCAAGTAGGTATTTAACAGCTGTTTTGACTGATGGACATTATCTGCGTAAGCGACCCTCCCACCTCCCCTCAAACAAACAAAAGAAAAAATGGCAAGACCTTGAATTTATTGCCTTTTTTTTTTTTTATTTAAATAATATTTAAATCTGATGAAACGCTTTGAACCAAGTCATTAGAGTATTTAATTTTTTTTTTTTCAGGTAATTCAGCTCTTAACTGTCTTTATGTTGCCCCTTCATGATAAGTATCGAGCAGCTTGATCCCCTTCCCAACTCCCCAATGGACCTTCATTTGGACATGTACAGTACTTCCCATTTTCATTCAGTTAAATGATTGCACAGGAGAGGGACTAGTTTTTGATGGGGACAGTGTGCATCAAATATTAATATAAAGTATACAAAAAAGGAATCGTATCATACCTGAGAAAATGTTTGGTCTATAATCATTTACCATGTCCTTAGTACCCTTCCTGGCTATGTGGTTTTCCCCTTAAGTTGTGCCATCATAGCTAGACTTACTGGAGCCCACCTTTTAAAACCACAAAAGTAAGCACATAACAATCTGATCTCTCTCTCTCACTCTATCTGATCTGATCTGTGTGTGTGTCGGTGTGTGTGTATATATGTGTGAGAGATAGACTGTTGAGCTGTACATACAGTACACTCTTGCTGAATGATGTGAGGCTTCAGATCCTGCTACTCCCGTGGGCCCTCTGGCTCTCTAGATCTGCCTGATTTATACCGATATGCCTGCTTGGATCTTCTGTAGTTGTGACCATGTGGCTATTCCCAAGAAATTGCACTTACAAAAAACAGTTTATGCACAAGACACATGCTTACTTTAGCTGACAACCTCATCTGGATAAACCATTATATCCTCTAATAATTGTTATAGTTATAATAAAATCTCTGCTATGTTCTTCCCATACTAAACTTTCTTTCAACAAGCTTAGTACTATTTGCCTTTTTTTTTACTGTGATGATTTTGAATTCCTCCGTCCTGTGCCACTTAAAGGAGAATGTTTTTAATTTTCATTGTTGATTTAGCTAGCATCTAATTCTAAATCTGGATATCTGTCAAGCTACTTATGACAATTATCCTTTTTTTTTAATAATTATAAAATTATAAAACACTAGATAAAGTTATAATTTCTATAGAAATTAAATTTCATTTAACTGAATATAATCATATTTCTTAGTTTGTCAATATTTCTGAAATTGAAATAAGTGGTTTTGTAATGTTATCAAAATAAATTAGTATCAATAATCACATCAAGGGCTCTATTTCTGTATCATGTGATTTAAAATCAAGGGTTAAACCATAATCAGAATGCTTACTGCTAGCTCCCTGAGGCCCTCATTCTTTCATGTTCTTGGAATTATACAGGAGGAAGTTACTAGCAATGGAAACTGATGCCATGTTTATGAAGAATTAATTTTGACCTGGGAACAAGGGATCTTTTCTCTTTGTCTGTTTGTGATCATTTTTAAATGATATGTTACAAATGCATTTTTTTGTGTGTGTTTGCAAAAGCGTCATGATCTTGGCCTCCTTTTGGGAACTGAATGAATGCTTTTATAGCATTTATAGACTGCTCTATTTGGGCAAGTGCATATTGCTTAATTGAACCATTAAGAATATATAATACAGTGTATGAATGCAGTGAGCTAACTTGACATGAGTGTAAATAATCTGGTATTGTGTTAATAACTACACCAATGCTGAAGCAGCCTTTTTAAATAGATGAGGGATAGAAAGCTTAACTCTCAGGGGGATTATTAAGATTAATCTCTGTTTTAGAGACATATTACACAGACATAATTCGTCTCTCTTATTACTGGTCGAATATTAACATTCATCAGTCCATTAAAACCAAACCTCAGAAAGAAAAGTACATGTGTAAAAGTATGCTGTTAAACAGAAATCCTTAACATTTTAAACAAAGCAAGAAATAGAGAATTCCACAAATGAGAAATACTTAATGTGTTGTGATCTGGTGACTTCAAAGGCCACTGTTTTTAAATACAGTAGCAAACCAAATATTAAGGATACATCTAATTTAAATAATTAGGTATGACAATATAATAATAAAAAATTCAGTGTAATGAAGTTTAAAAATATATTTAAAAAGTACATGTGGCAAAGCTGAAGAAGCTGGAATTTGCTTTGGAATTTACAAGAAAGGACAGGATTAGGAATTCATATATTAGAGAAACAGTACAGGTAGGACAGTTTGGGGTGACAAAGTTAGAGAAGCTAGATTAAGATTGCATGGTCATGTGCAGAGCAGGGATGAGGGGTATATCAGGAGGAGAATTTTAGAGATGAAGCTGCCAGGAGGTTTATAGATGTGGTGAAGGAGGACATGCAGAAGGTTTGACAAAGAAAACTTGGTACACAAAGTTAGATGGAGACAAATGGTTCAATGTGGTGACTCCTAACGGGAGCAGCCAAAAGACGAAGAAGATATTTGAAATAGATTTATTATCACCTTGTCAAGCTGCTCCTGGCAATCCTCTCATATCCTTATAAATATAGGGATCGGCCATCATATTTTACATTGCAGCAAAAATGCTCACAGTGGCTTGGGCCCTTTACGCGTGGCTCAACAAGTCCTCTGGGGGTGTGTTATGGTCGTTGGCACCACGATGGTGACAGGTGATCTTTTGGATGCTCTGGGTTGCAGGATCGGGCCTTTGTGACAAACACATGGGTGGTCCGATCGACCACCGATGTGATGTGTGGTGCAACACATGGGTGGTCGATCGGATTTGGATCTGGGGAGTTTGGAGGTTGGATCAGTGGCCTTGGGCTCTTTGCCAGCATTTTTACACTTTCTACAGTAATTTGTGCTGTATTGCCTTTTCTGTGGGATAGGACTGGATTGGTAGGCTTTTGGTCCCCATTGGGATGGGAAACCCCTGGTTACCCATGATCCTGTCACCAGCTTAATGGCATATAATTGATAATAAATTTAAGTTTTGTGCTGTTGACATTATGGCTGATCATTGATCATTGTACATATACTGTATAAACATATCACTGTACATTGCAGTTGGAATTTACTTCCTTCTTAAAGACCATTCAGTCCTATTACCTTAATATGTTGTTTTTCATAAGGCTAAAACAAATAGAACTAAAGCTACAGGAAAATATGCAGCACATATCTAATGCTAACACACTATAACACTAGTCAGTTAACTCATAAGGAGAGGTACAATGTGTATATTTTTTTCCATTAATACAAGAACATTCAACATTGTATTTGGACACATCCAGAGAATATTTGCATTCTGGTTATTTTCTGGTATTGCAGTTCTTGCTTTTTCCTCGCAGCTGTGACCACAGCCTCATTGATACTATCAATAGTCTTATTATAGTTTTATTAGAGTGTATTGGTCTGACCAGGATTTGTATGCATGAAACAGACTATACTGCATATTTCAATTAGCCTCAATCAAAACTGGTACAGTAGGAGTTTAATACTTGCATACAGTGTATAACAAATAGGCATTAGGAAGTACAGAGGCTTCAGTATTAACAACGAAAAACATGTATAGCATATTTATAAAGATAGCTAGAATAGAGCAAAAAGTACTTTGAGGTTTTTCAGCTAGGGCTGAAACGATTCCTCGAGTAAATCAAGTAATTTGATTACAAAAAATTATCGAGGCAAAATTTTCTGCCTCGAAGCTTCGTTTAATTAATTTAAAAAGCTTGCGTTATGTTTTTGCGCAATTATTTGTTGACAGCGCGCTTTTGACAAAGTGCGCTTCCGGATGCAAGTTGCCAGTAAACACAGACGAAGAAAAAGCGCTTCCGTCACCCAAAAAGCAGTTGTATTGATTTGAGGGAGCGTTCTGTTGTGGGCTACAAAATGAAAGGGAGCGATAAAATTATCAGCGAGCCAAGAGAAGAAGAAACCAGCAAGAGAAAACGACAGAAATTGTCGGTAAAGGCTTATATGTTATGCCTGAGATGTAGATTTTAAAACTTTTAGTTCTGAAAGTTTAGTCGCACACCTTTTTTTTTCCACAATATATTTATTTGCATTTGTTTTAAATACAAAAGCATACATTCAAATAAAGAAGAATAATAAAAAAAATTTAAATAAAATAAAAAGTATTCGGAGTATTTTGTTATTTTTAAAAGAAATCACATTATGTAATGGAGATACCAAGTACAAAGAGATGAATGTTGAATATCAGTCGTCTCCTGCTGTCAAGTCCTCTTGGTTACAGTAACATAAAAATGGAGTCCAAATATTGTAAAAGTCTTTAAGTTTCCCTTTAACTGCATAAGTCAGCTTTTCCATGGCGAGGTTGTTAGTCATTTCTTTAAACCAAAGGATAGGGGAAGGACCTTGTATCTCCTTCCATTTTAAAGCAATAGCCCGTTTAGCCTGCAGCAAACTAAAGTCAATTAGTTTATGTTTATTAGTGTTCACCACAAAATTAGCTGGATATATATGAAATAAACAGAGTTTGGGATCACAAGGAATGTTTTCTTCAGTTAATTTACCAATCATAACCAGAATATTCTTCCAAAATGTTTGAATCTCAATACACTCCCACATACAATGGTAAAGGGTTCCAATCTCTTGTTTACATTTTAAACAACTGTCAGGAATATTTGGATTAAATTTATGTAATTTGACCGGGGTAATATATGTCCGCATGAGCCATTTATATTGCAGTAATCTGCATCTAGTATTGACACTACATGTTTGTGCAAGCAAACAAGAATCCATCCATTCATCTTTAGAAATATCTTCCTGAAGTAGTTGCACACCTTAGTGTTTTTATATAATTATTTATTTCAATGTGTGTCTCAGTTTTTTAACTAACTCCTTAAAGTCATTTGAAATACCTTTTTTTTTGTTTTGTTTTTGCATCCGAGAAAAGGCTTTAAAATACGAATGTATGGCACTGTAATGCACTTAAATCTCAGGCAACTTTACAGTAATACCCCTATCTCACCTACGCGGTTTCGTGCAGTGGCCGGAAATACCATGCATCATGATTCACAGCGAGTTTTGGCGCTGCGATTATTTTTTAATCTTCCTGCGCGAAACTGTTTAAGCCCCATTAAAAATACGTTTAAACATGTTTAATTTTTTGAGCGGTCCTTGTGGAAGCTTGTGGACCTTGCCGAACATCTGCGGCGGGAAATCGCGGCGGCTCACGATGCCTAACATCGCATCTCACCACGAGTCAAACCGCATAGGTAAGATAGGGGTATAAGCTATTCCTTGTATTGTGAATAATGACAATGTTTATTTTTAATAAAATGCTGTATGCATTTAAAAATAAAAGTAGATTTTTCTAAAAAGAAAACCAATTAATCTTTGTTTCTCTTACATATTTTACATTGCTGTTTAATTAAGCAAAAGTACATTTTATCCGATTAATCGATTAAATATTTGGTACTTTTACTGTTCGATAGCTACAGCCTTATTTTCAGCTTCTAAAAAGTTTCAGTAAAAAAATGTAAAGGTGTTAGTGCATGCTCAAAATAAAAGTAAAGTTTCTGAAAGCTATGTAATGAACATGACTATGAAGTGTATCGATGACTGTTACATACACACGCTTTCTCTTGGTGTATTTTGTTGATACTGGGAAAGGCTGATACAGGATATGCAATATGCATATGATTTACTATGACAAGCTACAAATCAGATTATGACACTCTGTGTCTCGCCTCTTTTTTGCTCTTCAGTGAAAAGCCTTTTATCTTACTGGATCTTTGCATCTAAGGTTGAGCCTTGCGCTTAAGAGTCTCTTCTGGGAAAGAGACAAAGCACCCCACATCAAACAAGTAACTCATTACACGATCGCAAACTGAGTTACCGTGAACACAGTGAATAAATCAAGCAAGTGAGCTTGCCTTGAAAATTTAGAATGTTATATAAAATTCTTACTGTTTGTGTGCAACAAATTATTGTTAGATAGTTGTAGTAACAGCTATAACTGCACTGCTGGTTTTCTGAAGGTGGAAGCAGTAGAGCATCCATTTACAAGAATGCATTATTAATAAAAAATAAAAAAAACAGGCAACTATACTAGTCAGATAAATAATAAAGCTTAGAACCAGGTAGGTGGAAAACTTTGAGAGGTAATTGTAATTGTGACCCTGGATATTAAGGGGTAAACTTCTACCTGCATCGAAATGTAATGTCCCAGGTGTTTGCTATAAAATATTAGTCGGTCTCTATTTTTGTTAATATAGAATTTACCGAACAGATCTTTCAATACCTTATCTCTATCCTTGTTTGTGTATGGTCATCAGTGTCAACCAAGGCACAAAATATTGCATTACCATTGCTAACCAGACCTTTCAGATGGAACTATAAACTTTCTAAGTATTGTGTGGACAGAGTTAAAGTTTTCATGTCATGAAGTGCCATGAAACAAGAAAAATGAAACCCATGATCATAAGCCTTAATTGAAATTAATGATTTAGCTGGCAGACAAGTTATTACGTGTTTAATAAGGTTTAAGATGGTTGTAAATATATTGTGACAATAATCCTCAAGAATATGAACGTTTCCTCAGACAAGTTGATTTATTACTAGAGCAAATTAAGATGCATGATTACATTTACACTTTAAATAGAATTATGTTTTACGCCAGCTGCAAAGTAAAAAAGATTGTGGCAGGAGAAGTTCATGGAGAATTTCCTTATAAGCACAACCCAGTTTGATTGTGGCATGAGACCTTGTTCATTATTTTTTTGTCAGATTTAGGAATATAATATATTTTCATGTCTTTCATTTCATGTGTTTAGTCATACATTTGGATTTTTAGTTGTGCCCAAACTAGGACATACGTTCAACAATCTCTAGATCTTAAATATTTTATTTTTGTGT
>NC_071105.1:16110000-16177500 GCF_024256425.1 Clarias gariepinus | reverse complement strand
CCTCAACTGACGCCTTTCCATACAGTACAAAGGAGTAGCAACTCTACTCATGTATGACTGAGCTTCTCATCCTATCTCTAAGAGAAAAGCCAGCTACCCTTTTGAGAAAACCCATTTTGGCCGCTTGTATTCTTGTTCTTTTGGTCTAGACCCAACGCTCCTGACCATAGTAAGAGTTTTAACGAAGATCGACCAGTAGATTGAGAGCTTTGCCTTTTAACTCAACTTCCTTTTTGTCACAACAGTGCGGTAAAGTGACTGCAATACCACCCCTGCTGCTCTAATTCTCCGGCCAACCTCACATTCCAATGTTCCATCACTCACACAATACCCCGAGATACTTAAACTCCTTCACTTAGGGTAACGACTCGATCCCTACCTGGAGAAGACAATCCATCGATTTCCTGCTGAGAACCATGGCCACAGATTTCGAGGTGCTGATCCTCATGTCTGCCGTTTCACACTCAGCTGCAAACCAATTCAGCAAGTGCTACAGGTCACAGACTGATGATGACATCAGGACCATATTGTCTGCAAAAAAACAGCGATGCAATCCCAAACCCACCAAACCGGATACACTCTCCTCCACGGCTGCGCCTCGATATCCTATCCATGAAAATCACAAACAGGATTGCTGACAGGACACAGCCCTGGCGGAGACCAACATCCACTGGAAACAAGTCTGACTTATTGTCGAGAATTCAAACACAGCTCTCACTTTGGGCATAAAGAAATTGCATGGTCCTGAGAAGTGACCCCCTCACCCCATACTCCTGCAGTACCTCCCACAGAAAATCCTGAGGGACTCAATCCTATGCCTTCTCCAAATCCACAAAACACATGTAGACTGGATAGGCATATTTCCAAGCCCCCTCCAGGATTCCTGCAAGAGTGAAAAGCTGGTCTGCTGTTCCAAAATCAGGACGGAATGCACATTGTTCCTCTTCAATCTGTGGTTCAACAATCGGCCAAACCCTCCTTTCCAGCACCTTAGAGTAGCCTTTAGCATTTCTGGACTGATCTTGTCAAGGAAGAATACTCTTCTTTCAGAAACTGGTTTTGTGCAAACATTGATCAGAGCTTGTTTCATACATTGACGGACCTAAAAACAGTATCAGATATATACAGTAGTAAACCAAACGTTTTGACAGCGTACTGCGCATGTGTCAAACTGTGTCTTTAATCAACAGACACTTCGCTGGACAGAATTTAATGAAACTTTATTTACTTAGATATCTGCCTGAAGTTTAACCTGCACCATATGTGAAACAAAAATGTTTAATAAAAACAATGTTCGATCTGCTTTTTCGATTTGTCATTTGTGATCTTTATCTGTCGATGACGGGTACTTATGCTAATGGTTTAAAAAATAATAATATGCTGAAATGAATATGAATATGTTTTTATAGATAAATTCATTAAACTTTATCAAAGGGTATCATTTCTTTATTACTGTCAGTCTAGTAGTATTGACATTGTTGCAAATAAATTACAAACTGAGTTTTGCTCTAACACTCACAAGCATCTTTGCCATTTTACAAGGGCATCAGACAGATTTGAAGTGAATATGGATCTGTCAGGATTTCCAGACTGACAGCATGCATCAGGTGATTTTTACTTTCCAGGCAATAATGCCTTTTAGATTGGAAGAAGTGCAGTGATGGAGAAACACAGCTTGAAGCCAATCAGTAGCTTCTAGAGGAGTCAATTAATAAGACACAAGGCAAGAATTTATTGCCTTTTTCCTTTATGGAGGGTTAGCAAATTAGGACAAACCTTATTTTCTCAGCATTGCAATAAAATTACACCACGTCTATAAAACACAATGATGCTAATAATATTAAAGGAAGTTGGACCTTTCCCCAAGACCTTGGCTCAGTAATGGCAATGTCATTAATTTAGAGTGGCTTTTACGGTCAAATAGGAGAAACTAGTTTGAGCTTATGCTTTATTTAATTACTGGACTTGACTGCTAGGGCCCTTAGTAAAAGTGTACTGTTTAAAGAAGCAAAACTTAGTGTTTTTTTTCCCCAAACATCAATCAGTCGAGACATACTTGGAATGTGATGCTTGCGTTTTTCTTTTTTTTTAAGTTTTTTTTTTTTTGCTGCTGGCTAATGTTACTGACACCTAAGGGAAGTGGAGATGGACTGACAGACTAAAAAAAAAAGCCACAATACTGGGCAGTGAGCAGTGAGAAAGGCTTCACCAAGTATCGCCATGCTGCTGTAATCATCTTTTATGTTTCATGAAGTACAAGATATTTCATACAAAAAGGTTGTTGAAATCAAGTAAAATATTAAAACATTCAGCAATATCACTCAATAATTTGTTGTAAAAATGAATATTATATATGCCTGCATGTATTTAGTTTCAAATGGCTAAAATGTATATATGTATAATACATACAGTATAGTATTCATTGTTATGAACTAATTATTATAAGTGATTTTGCCACACTATCAATCAAATGTTTTTTCCACATTCTAGAACTACTTGATTTTTAGGGGCCCTATTATGCTTTTTCAAATATTATCTTTTATGCAGTGTTTCATGTAGCTGTATGTGAACATAAACTCTTTGACGCTGACAGTGCACGATAAATGAAGTTTTTGTCTATAAAAAAAAAAAAAAAAGTCGGCTCACATTCGCCTAAACAAATCGTTAGCTAATCTAATCTTTCTCTGTTACGGATCCACGTCACTCTGTAACATATTTGCATAATGTCCGCCCACGTTCTACGTCATGAACAACTGGCTTGCCTTCTTACAATTAACATTAACACTCTTGTTAATGTGACCGAGCATTCTTGCCGGGTAACACTTTGTAATATAAAAAACAATAAAAAAAGAGAGCACACGAAATCCTCTTTAACTATTTATTCTCCACCATTCACCAAAACTGAACTCTAACACTCGCAAGTCCGCATGCCTATCTTCGGCAAGCCCCGAGGGTTAAAATGCACTTCGCGCATCACACACACACGCAAAGTGTAAGGGCACGGAGCATGCGCACTTCGCACATCACACACTCGCGAAGTGCGCATGCCCTATGCCCAGAGGGGAAAATGCATGAGTAGTAATGGTGGACCAGCGCTGGCATTTTTTGTTTGGAAGAGAAGGAGAGATTGCTGTGAATCATTTCCTTTCGAAGTTTTTATCTTTGACTGGATCCCTGGACTTCTCATCCTCCGTCATCGGCCTTCTGGACTTCATTTACCCCGGTGAGACCGAACCATACTCAGTATACTCGGATAACACACATACAATAAAAGACAGACTTTGGACATTTTCCACTCACTCGCTGTATGGGTTAACCTGTAGAGGGCGCCAAACGCCCAGACTCTTTTATGTTTTTTTTTGTGTTGTAGTTGCTTTTTGAGTTGAGTTCATGTCGGAGACTGCACCTCGGTCAGGTGATGGGAGCACGCACCTGAATCGAGGTAAATCATTAGTTAATTAGTATAAATCTCCTGTTTAAGTTCACTGTCGTTATCTAGCATTTGTTATGGTTATTATTCGTATGGTCAGTGTGGTTCTAGTAAAGTTTTCAGTTGTGCTCAAAATTTTGTGTTTTGCTTCAGTTTTAATTCATAGTTTTCATTAAAAGTACTTTAAAAACCATCACTTTCCCTTTGCAATTATGCCACGTAAACCTAGATGCCTGAAATGTGACAAAATGCTAGACCTTACCAGTGGCGTAGCTGCGGTGTCTCCCCTAGATACTTTTTTGGGAGGAGCAGGGACTATGGCACCGAAGTGAGCGGACTTTGGGAGCCTTACAGCCTGACTTCAAGGAGCACAGGAGAGACAAAGAAAGAAGTGAGTAAGGGGCACAGCAGAGCTGGGAAGGCTGCAGGCTCGCCATTCGACAGACACTGTTTAAAAACGACGCAGCTCAGGGTAACAGACTTCTCCGCACCGACCATGAAGTACAGGCCAGGAGGGTCAGGTAAAAATCAGGGATCAGGGGGGAGGAGAACCGCAGGCTGAGGGGCAATGAAAGGAGGAAGGAACAGGAAACCTCTACAGGTTTTGGGGAGAGCAGAATGAGAAGCGCATATAAAGCATGCGGGAGCAGGTGGAACAGCTTCAAAGACTGCTCTTCCAATTTAATCCTCACGAGAGCCATGATGCGGGCTCTGATTCTCACAAGTGCCACGTTCCGGGCTCTGATCTTCACGAGAGCCACGCAGAAAGTTCTGCGCTTCCCAAAAGCTACGTAGCAGGCTCTGATTTTCACGGGAGCCATGCAGAAAGCTTTGATCTTCTTTCTCTTCTATCGTACGATGGTGAGAATGTCGCATTTCCTCTTTCTCTGCTCGACATTGAGGATGGCGCGCTTCCTCCTCTTCCGACTCAGCCCGAGAGCGAGGACGTCGCGCTTCTTCCTCCTCCACTCGACAGCGAGGATGTCGGCTTCTTTCTCCGCCGCCCGGCTTTGAGGACATCGTGCCACGTCCTCGGCTCAACAGTCAAGGACACCGTTGCGGTCACACCGCAGAAAATGAAGGAATCTCTCCGGTCTTGTGTGCCCTGCCACTCTGCCCAAGGACCAGCATCAGCAGCCTCCATGTAGGAGGACTTAACACGGAACCTTGGGGAGGAAGCCCTGGACCTCCGGTAGCGCTCCATAGGAGCATTTTTAAGGGGGGAGGGGGCTTGACCCCTAGAGGGCGCCAAACGCCCAGACTCTTTTTGTGTTTTTTTTGTGTTGTAGTTGCTTTTTAAGTTGAAACTTCATGTTTTAGACTGCACCTCGGTCAGTTTGTAAATATTGTTTCTATCTTTGTTTGGTTGTGGTGCACCTTTTTCGTTTACTTCATTTAGTTTTGTATAATACATGTTTGCTTTATCTACTTGTTTGTGTTTGTCCTTTTTGCTCACCGGCCTTTTAACGCAACACCGACACAAAGATAAAAGACCTCTCGATTTTTGTAGCCACAGTAAATATAAAATTAGCTGGTCGTTACACGGTAAAACCAATGCCATCTTTTCTATATATTGGAGGGGCTCCAGAGCTGTCGTTTAGTTAAGGTAGTTGGCATTTCATTTTCTGACACACGCTGACCAATCACAGCAGTGAGGGCTCACGGAAAGGAGGGGTTTAGACAGACTGAATCTTCTAACTGCTTCACACAAGTCGTTTACGAATCATTTAGAAATGGGGTCAAATTAAATCTATTTTTGGAGAAAACTAAAGTGTTTTTTGACCTTGCATACATGTAAACCTGTTTTAAGAGACTCATTAAGCAATATTAGCAACCTTTAAAATGGCATAATAGGGGCACTTTAATTGACACATATAGCATTAGGTAATTAAGTTACAACAATAACAAGAAGAACATTAAATTGTTATTTTAAGACGTGAAGGTCAGCTGTTCTAAAATAATTCCTGCAAGAACAGTATTGTTAGGTGTATTTAAGAAATCAATCAAGCACCATGATGAAATTGGCTTTCATAAGCCAAGACCATCCTAGGAAAGCAAGCCCAAAACTTACCTCTACTGCAGAGAGGGAGTTCATTTAGAGTTACCAGCCTCATGTCAGGAGAAAACCCCTAGAGTAATTTATTTGTATTTTATTTGTAATTTATTTGAACTTTGTGTGGGACTCCATTTACCAGGATGCACCTAGGTCACATGGGTTTCATCTGTGGCTCATTAAAAAAATAAACAGTAGTCTTTACTGCTGCACATACTGTACTGTGCAAAAGTTTTAAGCACCATATTGTATGCTGTATTAATTTTGCTATATGTTTATCACGTCTGCAATATTATGTACAAAATCATTCAGCATTTCCATATATAACTTAAAAATTGACAAATAATAAATGCACGGCTGTAAAGAAAGAAATATAGTACAGACCAGTTTTCAGATGGAAACAAAAAACCCCAATGTATGCTCCTGGGATTTGCATAAAAATAAAAAAGGAGCGAGTGTGACAAAGTTACCAACAACTAATACTCTTCAGCAAGCTCAGTAAAACCTAACAGCTGTTGTCTTAAAAAACTGCAGAAATCTATGTCTAAAACTCCTGATTTTAAGCAATGAGTTTTCACTCTAAATATTGACTGTTTATTCTAATACCCTTTATTGCTCTTTATAGAAGTTTCTTTTATGCAGAAATGTTTTTAAAAGCATATTTTGCTTATGCCATATTTTTGTATGTGCACATACTTCTGCACAGTACTATAAGTAAAATAATTGTTAGGTTTTACTATAGGCATATAATATTGTGTTTAAGACTTTTGCACAGTACTGTAAAGTATGTCTTCGTGACACCTTAAAAATCATTGCAGATTAGAGCTGTTATGAAAACTGTTCAGAGCATAAACATGAACTCAGGAAAAACCATACGTTTAGAAGGTCTGTCCAATCTTTTGACTGGTAGTGACTATATACAGTAGTAGTAAACTATCATATTCAAGGAATAATTGTTTTAAATAGTTGTAAATGGAGATCAGTTAAATGTTTGGTAAAAATAAATAATAAAAAATAAAGTGGAACTCATGCATGATAGTGAAAGTAAAATAATTTAAACACTCTTAGCCTTGGAAAAACATTGGTGAGGCTAATCGGAAAAAAAGGGCTTCAGTTTGCTTGGGAGCATAAAGAATGGACTGTGGAGCGTTGGATGAAAGTCATGTGGTATGATGAGTCCAGATGTACATTGTTACAGAGTGAGGGGCGAGTCAGGGAAAGAAGAGGGGCAGATAAAGATCATCATGCCTAGTGCCTAACATAAAAGCCTGTAGGGGCACTGTTATGATGTGGGCTTGCTTCTGTTGGTCAGGTCTAGGTTCAGCAATGTTATGTGCCAAGAAAATAAGGTTAGCTGACTACCTGTATTTATTGAAGGACCAATTTTTTTTTCCGTTAATTGATTTTTTTCCCCTTCTGATCTCATGGGCATATTTCAAGACGACAGTACCAAGATTTATCTGGTTCAAATTGTGAAAGAGTGGTTTAGGGAGCATGAGACATCATTTTCACACGAGAGTCCAGACCCCACTGAGAATCTTTTGGATTTGCTCAAGAATACTTTACGCGGGTAGTCTGACTGTCCCATCATTAATACAAGATCTTGGAGAGATCCTGGAGAGAAATAAATGCTGTGACATTGCATAAGTTTATCGATTATGGCATAGCGAATGCATGCCATAATAAAAACAAAATGCTCTCCACCGAAATATGAGTTGTGTGTGTGTGTGTGTGTGTGTGTGTGTGTGTGTAGTTTTTTGTCTTTCTTAACACATTGGTTGGTGGTTTATGTGCCAACTGTATGATCCTGTTTGTATGATCCTCATTGGTTCCCTACTCACTGTATTAATTAATAATTATAATTAGCCATAAGCCACAAGGTATCCTAGGTATTAGGTTTGGGGATAATCAAGTGCCCACTGAAGAGTCTGGAGTTTCTGCTTTCTATGAGACAGCCCGTGATATCAAACTGCTAAATTTTTAATCTGATGAAGGTAAAGCTGTGTAGCAAAGGGCTCTGAGCTAATGGCCTCAGATTGGATAACCCATGATCACTTCTGGAAATGGAGAGATCCTCTTCTGCTCTTCTCTGGGGTGGCCTTCATTAGATGTGATGATAAATCAAGCTGTTCTAGGAGCTATTTATCCAAATCGAATCCCATCTGGGGTAAAAAATCTGTTCAAAAATAATCTCGGTTTAACTGATTGAATTTTCAAATGCTTCTGTATGAACTAAAAAACTTTAACAGAATATCTTAATATCTAAACATTAAATATGTACTGACATATTACTGCTAGACTGTGCAGTGGAATCATTCACAGTAACGCACAATTAGACTTGTTTATCCCAGAGAAACCAGTTGTGCTCCATCAACAATAGTAAATTTAGTAATACATTAAATAAATTTGCAGTGTAATGCTGAACATACAGTACACTATTTGAACAGTTTGACAGCAAAGCAAGACATGCAGACATTTTTGCTAATTTTGCCTCATTCTCTGATACATGGGTTGTCTATAAGAAAACATTATATTTAAAAACTGTTATAAAACATTTTTTTTTTAAAATATTTAAACTTTCATGGTTTTAAGCAAACCATGACACATAATGACTGCATTTTTGAGCAGAAGTTGATGTGTCATGCCAGGCCAATCACATAATTTTTTTTTAGTTATATCATTAGTGGAACTACCAGCTGTGCAGAATAGCATCTGCCATGACTAAACTAAATGTATTCATTGGATTTGTGGAGAATTTTAAAGCCAAGGAATGTTTACACTCTGTTATTGCCATTGCAGTCACCCTCGCATTAGTAAATGACACGTGTCAATATATGTGATATGTTTTGTGAAACAGGACCTAATGCTATTTGAATGCTGTGTGATAACCATATTATATTATTATGTATGTGTGTAACCATTTGATAAAGTTAGTTTGAATGTTGCATGTTGCATTTGAGAGTCGGTACGCACTAACAGCACTATTCAAAAGACAATTAAGCAGAGGAATAATGTGACAACACATAAAATATACGCAAGTGATGTGTATACAAGAGACATGAGATGCACACAGTGTATGTGGGAAGCTGTTGTGTTTACCTTATCTGGTTCTTTTAGTTCATCCCTTATGGAATAACTGATGGGTCTGTGGTTGGGTGATGCATGAATGGATGTTAAACAGCAGCATCTGTCTCGAAGTAAAACAAAATCTGGCAGAAGAGGAGGTTGATGCTGTAAACTTTATTTGTATTGCTTACAATATGTTCCATCTTTAACAATCTTTTATTTAAATGGGTTGTGTGTATAAAATGGGTTAAATGGGTTGTGTGAACAAAACTCAACATGTTTTTTCTTGATCTGATTTGCTGCCACGGATGGTCCGCTGTGTGGACCACTTGATGGGAGCAGCTGAAAGAAACTTTACATGTTGCCAATTGTGAAGCATGTGTGCATCAAAACCACAAAAATTTTTGGCTTATATAACCTCGGTCAGGTGACGTCGTCTGATATAAATAGGAGTGAACCAGAAACATTCCTCAGATCTTTTTGTCTTCAGATTGCATTGTGTTGAGTGTGTTTACAAGCAAGCTAAAAGAAAAAGAAAAGTTTTTAACTCACCGATAAAATGGCAGAGTTTAAAACAAGATGTGTCCCCCCTTGTGAGAATTTTCTTTCGGAGGGCGATCTCCACACTTTTAGTTTTAAGTGTTTGGGCGAAAAGCATGCTCTCCTTGGGCTTTAAGGAGACTGTAAACATTGTGATCTTCTCCCCATGGAAGTGCTTCGTGCGCGCCTTGCTTTCTTCAAAGAACCACAAGCAAAGTTGCATTCCTGGGGCTCACAAGGCAATCTGGCAGAGGTGCGTGAGACGGATTTCCCCCTTCTTTCTCTCGCCCTCTCATCTGATCGGGAAGTTTCATCCTCCACTTCACAAGCGCGCCTTGGTGCTTCTTGTAAATGTGTAGAAGAGACTCGCTCTCCTGCTTCTGCGGAACTGGAAGTAGCTACCTAAGAACGCTCCTCTAAGGAGGACAGAAAGTATAAAGTTACGCATGCAGTTGAGCAGCTGCACATTGATTGGCCGCTGGAGCGAGCCTTCCGCAAGCACTCTAAATTAGATGACAGATTTCTGTCGGGTGGCCAGGAGATGGAGCCACAACGCCGCTCCCTCCCCTTTTTTATCAACCACCACAACAAGTTAACTCGTTTTTGGAGCAAACTCTATTCATCCCGTATTTTTGTACCATCGACTTCATTTTATGCGAATATCGTTGATGCGAAAGCGCGGGGTTATATGATGATGCCCCAGATCTATCTATGCCAGGCTATCTCTTTCCTGGGACATCATCCTTCCTAAAAAAGCCAACACTTCTCTTCAAGCCATGTAGACTCTCATCTACTCTGATGGGAAAGGCTTTTCAGGCAGCAGGTCAGGCCGGCGCTTTACTGCACACCATGGCGATCATGCAGGAGTACCAGGCTGATCTGCTAAAAGATTTGAGCTTGAGCGACACTGGATGACAGAGCATTTGCAGAATTAGGCCAGGCTACAGACTTGTCTCTTTGCACGACCAAGCAGACGGCCCGTGCTATCGGCTGTTCTATGGCTTCCCTGGTATCCGCAGAGAGGCACCTGTGGTTAAACCTGACAGGCATCAAGGATAAGGATCGAACATTCCTCCTTGATGCCTCTGTCTCACCTTCCGGCCTGTTCGGCGACGCTGTTAATTCCCTCTCCCTAGGTTTTGAGAAGTTAGGCTATATGAACTAAATTTCTTCCCCGCTGTACTCAAGAGTCCGGACTGTCGGCCACCCAGTCACGACCAGATTTGACTCTTGCCAGGCGGGAGGTGCAGAAGGAAAGCGCTAGCAGCCGGGCACCACCTCGTAAGGACTGGGGTATGACTTGCCGCCCTTCACAAGCCGCCTCAAAGTGATCGGACCGCTGCAGTGTCTTCTGCTCTAAGAAGAAGTCCTGAAGTTTATGGGCTCAGGACTGTGGTGGTGGTCTAACTCTTTCACCCTGTACATACACAAAGTGTATGGAAGCAGTCCTGGCTCCCTTGCGACTCCAGGGCATCTGTATTTTAAATTATATAAACGACTGGCTGATTCTGGCCCAGTCTCAGAAGCTAGTGCTTCAACATCGGGATGTCGTCCTAGCTCATCTCCATTCTTTAGGATTGAGACTTAACGCTACGAAAAGCAGAGGAAAACATACTTGGATGTTACATGGGACTCGATCATTATGCGGGCACAGCTGTCTCCCGCTCATATCGAATCCATTCTCAACGCGCTTAAGGAGATCAAGCTAGACCAGAGAGTGACTGTCCATCACTTTCAAAATCTGTAGGTCTTATGGCAGCTGCATCCACGGTGATACCTTTGGGCCTCCTGCACATAAGAGCGTTTGAGTTGTGGCTAAGAGCCAGGGATTTCATTTTAGGACCAATCCCCAAAGGCAAATAAGGGTTACGCGCAAAAGACTTCATACCCTTTCTATGTGGTTCAGACCCTGGTTTCTGACTTTGGGTCCCACTCTAGGTCCGTCTTGTCGTCGCAAAATGTTAACGACAAATGCTTCCCTTACGGGCTGGGGTGCGGTCTTGGATGGCCATCTTCCCACATGGCACATCAGTTGCCTCGAAATGATGGCTCTATTTTTCCTTTAGCAGTTGAGAGGCTACTGTACCATGTTCTAGTGCGGGTGGACAACACATCGGTAGTCTCGTACATAAATTTCCAGGGCAGACTGCGCTTGCGCCCCTTGAACAAGCTAGCGGACTAGGTTCTGCTTTGGGCACAGGACAAGTTCCTGTTCCTCAGGGCGATTTACATTCTGGGCACATGGATGTGGGAGCAGACTTACTGTCTAGACAAGCTGTGACACATGGGGAATGGAGACTCCACCTCAAAGTAGTCAGTCAGATCTGGGAAAGATTCTTTATAGCAGAGGTGGACCGCTTTGCCTCCCAAGAAACAGCATTATGTCCCCTCTACTACTCTCTGACTTTTAAGCTCTCATGGGTCTGGAAACGATGGCCCATACGTGGCCCAAATTATGCCTTTATGCGTTTCATCCAATAGCTCTGCTCCCGGAAGTCCTGGCGAGGGTCCGTCAACAGCATTTGCGCCTTTTAATTATAGCGCCCTGTTGGCCGACCAGAGTGTGGTTCTCAGATCTAATATCTCTCCTCGACGGCTCACCATGGTTAATTCCAGTGAGGAGGGATCTTCTGTCTCAGGCGCAGGAGACAATATTTTATCCCCGGCCCGAGCTTTGGATCCTTCACGTTTGGCCCCTGAGCGGGACCAACTTAGTCAAGCTGGTCTTCCAGCCAGCGTAATTGAAACTATTCTAAGTGCTAGGGCTCCCTCCACTAGAAAAGCTTATGCCCTCAAATGGAATGTATTTGAAAGTTGGTGCATGACAAAACATGTAGACCCAGTCCACTGCCGAATTGTTTCATTGCTGGAGTTTCTGCAGGAAAAGTTGTCCTCGGACTTGTGCCCTAGTACTCTCAGAATGTACGTAGCCGCTATTTCAGCCTGCCATGTTCTGATTGATGGGGTTTCCGTGGTAAAGCACCCTTTCTTTGCCCGTTTTATTCGTGGAGCTAAACGGTTGAGGCCACCTACTAGAGCCACTGTCCCTTCTTGGGATTTATCTATTGTGCTCGAAGGTCTAATTGACATCCCTTTCGAACCACTAGAGTCAGCGCATGTCAGGCTTCTGCCTCTTAAGATGTTTTTTTGTCCATCATCATCAAATGGCCATTACCTCTCTAAAAAGAATTGGAGATCTGCACGCCTTGTCAGTCTCCCCATCCTGCCTAAACTTTGCCCCTGGGCTAGCCAAGGCCATTTTTCATCCTCACCCGAACTATCTTCCGAAAGTTCAATTCTCAACCATGCTCCCTGTTGTTCTTGAAGCTTTCTGTCCTCCGCCTTTTACAGTCCAGAGCAGGAGAGACTTCACTTACTGTGTCCAGTACGTGCTCTTCAGATTTATGTTCACCGCACTAGCCAGTGGCGTAAGTCAGCTTTTCAAATGCACATAACCCGAGACGTTATTCATACTAAATTGAGTACTTAAATGATTACAAACACAACTGGAGGCTGCTTTATCCATTGTGGGAGATTCAGTTATAGATTTTTGCAAAATCACATAAAATTCAAATTGATATAACCCTAACAATTATGCTTTTTAACACTGTTGTAAAAAAAAAAAAACATGTACAAAGCATTTTATATCATTTTGCAATGCTTGTTTCATTTAAACAACCAAACAAACTGCAAAAATTTAGTTTTCATATTTTGATGTCAAACTGTTCATTTGTTTTTTATAGAGACAGAGAAAGAGCAGCTACTGTATAAGAGGGAAATGGAAATACCCAACACTTGCATATAATAGTCTTCTAAATTCCAATAATGTGGAATTTTATCATTTTAACAACATGTTCTTTGGCAGAGGGGAGAGATGCTATAATCAAAATTCATAAAAATATTAGAGTTTTTCTATATAGTTGTTCTATATGTCTTAAAGCTTCAACTGTGTGTGTGTGTGTGTGTGTGTGTGTATCTGTCTGTTGGGGATGATGTGGGTGTAGGGGTGGTTACATTTGTTTCACAGGGGATATTCTGGGGGTGGATCTTTGGCCTTCTACAACAAGGTGTCTGGCAGCAAATTAGGGTTTATAATTTTCACTTAAACCATAAAACATATCCACCCAGAATGTTGTTAGTACTCATCTAGTGTGCTGACCTCCCATCTTCCTAGTACAGTGATAGATCTACAACATTTGGCTTGATGAGGCCAAAAGAGGGCACAGAGCTCAAGAAGCTGTAGAAAAACATGCTATAGTTTGACAATTAGATTTTTACAGCCCATGATCACATATGTTATCTGGGTTAGAACTAATCATTATGTTTGTTTTTTTAATATATTTATTCTGCATTTTATTATATCCATTCATCCACTGTTTTTATTGCTTATGCTCTGTAGGGTTACAGGTGGTCAGGAGCTTATCCCAGGGAACTTAGGGCATAAGGCAGGTGAGTGCAGTATGTCCTTGAACTGTGTCACATATAGAGATATTAAGGCAGGATACAAGTTTAGTCAGTTTTTATTTAAAATAAAAAAAAACATATGCAAAAAAGAAAAGAAATACGAAGAGTAACATGAAGACTTTGACTGCGACTGAAGTAGAGACTAGAGCTACAGTATGATGATGTGAGATAATTGCAATACTAACAAAAACAGCAGAGACAATAATGAACTGAACAGACCTACAGTATAGTCATGATCAAATATTACTGCTCTGGCCTTTTTCACTTTTATTTTAAAATTCTTTTTTTTGAAGCCAAAAAGAAAAAATTTAATCATGTGGGCAATACTACATTAAGAACCCCCATAATTCAGTAGCTTGTAGATTCATCTTTAGCGGCATTTGTTTCCTGGATGACTTTAGCAGTCTCTCACATTGCTATGCCCCACCACATCATGTCAAGGTTGAGGTTTGGACTTTGATTAGGCCATTTCAAAACCTTGATTATTTAATTTTTCAGCCATTCAGATATAGATTTACTGGTGTACTTCAGATCATTGTCCTCTCACATGACCCAATTTCAAACATGTTTTAGCTGTTGGGCAGCTGGCCTCACATTTGCCCGTAGAATACTCTGGTGTACAGAATGACTCAATGACTGCATGGTGTCCGGGTCCTGTGGCTGCAAAACAGGCCCATATCATCACTACCCGACTGCCGTACTTGACAATGGATTTAAGGTGTTTCTGCTGGAATGCTGTTTGGTTTTTGCTGAACATGTCACAGGACATTCATTCCCAGCAACTGGTTTGTTTAGATGCAGTTTTCCAAACCTTAGTTATCCCTCTATAGCTTTTTTAGGGCAGAAGAGGATTTCTCCTGGCAACTCTTTCAAAGAAACTGTACTTGTTTAGTTTAATTGAGATGTCATGGACTTTAACATTTAACATCAGTAAGACCTGTATGGTCTGAGGCCTGTTTTTTTTTTCTATTTTTTCTGAGCATTGCTCAGTCTGATCTTGGGGTGAATGTGCTAAGACATCTATTCCTGGGAAGATTGGCAACTGTCTTGAATGCTTTCCACTTACAATAATCTTTCTCACTGTAGAACAACGAATGCCAGATTGTTTGGAAATGGTTTTGAAACCATTTCCAGATTGATGTGAAACAACAACTGCTTCTCTAAGACTGTTACTTATGTCTTTGCCTCTTAGCATTGTGTTAATAGCCACCTGAATGCTTTAGACCAGCAATATGCTCAAACTCCTGCTTTTATAGAGGTCTGCACACCTGCTGACGATCAATTAATCAATGGCTTATTATTAGCAGCACCTGGCTGAAACTTATCCTCTTAAATCCTGTGGAAGCAGTGAGGGGGTACTTAGTATTGCCCACATGTTTTTTTATTTTATTTATGGCTTCATTTTTGTTAAATAAATAATTCCACAGTCAAAATAGTTACATGTATTTGTTTGTCTGAGTTGTTCGACCTGCTAAAATCAGCTTGCTTTTATCTATGTTTTTACACAAATACATATGGTTTTAAAAGAGGGTGGTACAAACTTTTGAATATGCCTGTAAACAATAATGGCAATGGTATGCTAACATCAAAGCGAACAGTCACAAGACAAAGAAACAATTTAAACATGGACTATGCACAGACAGTTTTATCAAACAGGATTGGCCACATGTTAATGCCAATATGACCTTGTGCCAGCCTTGGGAAAGCCGGGGTATAGAGTCTGGAAGACGTTTCAACATTAAAGTCTTCTGAACACCAAAACCAGGGGGACAAATACAGGAGGATAGTGACATTATAATGGTCAAATTATTGGGCGGCATCAAGCAATGAAAACAACTAAGGAGATTTGAAATTATGGAACTGGTTTAAGAACGTCTAACACATTATCAACACCTGGAAGGATAGCGCTGAATCATCAACTTTGTGGAAAACGTGCTCAGGTGTAAAAAAAAAAAGTGAATAAAGGTCACTTAAACATAACTACAGGTGTAGTTGCCTCATAGAAAATAATTAAAAAAAAAACACAGTAAAAACTATAGCTGTACAGTAAAATCCCAAATGGTAATATAACATTTTTAGACTCATATTAACACTACTGGGTGTTAATTCAACACTCTAAGCTAATCAGAAAAAAAGGATTCAATTTGCTAGGAAGTTAAAGTAGTGGACTTTGGAGCAATGGAAAAAGGTCATGTGGTCTGATGAGTTTAGATTGACCATATTTGAGAGTGATGGGTGCATCAGGCTAGGATGTAAAGTGCATGAAACAATGCACCCTTCATGCATGGTGTCCACTATACAAGCCTCTGGAGGCAGTGTTATGATCTTTGGTTGCTTCAGTTAGACAGGTCTAGGCTCATCAACATTATGTGGTAACAAATTACTGGGAACAACTAGGTTCTGGGAATCATTTTTCACCAGGGGTGAAAGGACACTGTTACACGACAGTCAAGGACGGCTACAAGGCACAATCTCGTTCACCGTTAGGGAAATCCGACCACGCTGCTATCTTCCTTATGCCAAAATACAAACAAAGGCTGAAACAGGAAGTTCCAGTTCAATGGGAGGTCGCGCGCTGGACGGACCAACCGGTGGCCGCGTTACAGGACGCACTTAATGACGCAGACTGGGACATGTTCAGAGACAACTCCGATGACGTCAGCGTGTTTACGGAAGCAGTTGTGGGATTCACTGGGAAACTAGCGGATGATACCGTGGAGAAAAAGACTATCAGAACGTTTCCCAACCAGAAGCCGTGGGTGGATAAAAACCATCCGCGACGCTCTGAGATCTCGCACCGCTGCCTACAACACAGGACTTGCGTCGGGGGACATGGAAATATATAATTTCGAAAGCGGTGAAAGAGGCGAAGCAGCGCTATGGGAGGAAACTAGAGTCACAACTCCAACAGAGTGACGCTAGGAGCCTGTGGCAGGGACTAAGGACAATAACGGATTATAAAGCACCAACATCTGGTATGTCGAAGGCGGACGTGTTTCTGGCAGACAAGCTGAACACTTTCTATGCTCGTTTTGAGGCTGCAGCTAAAGACGATAGCAATGCTAATGCTAGCGGCGTTAGTGACTGCAGACAGAAAGACACTGCCAGCACCGGAAACGCGTTCATCATCTCCGAGCATGAAGTGAGGAGAGCCTTCAAGAGAGTGAACACCAGGAAAGCAGCAGGACCAGACGGCATCTTAGGTTGTATCCTCAGAGCCTGCGCAGACCAGCTAGCACCTGTGTTCACTGAGGTATTTAACCTCTCTTTATCTTAGTCGGTGATCCACACATGCTTCAAAGAGTCCATCATTGTTCCTGTTCCAAAGAAACCTCATCCTGCTTCTCTTAATGCCCTGTAGCCCTTACCTCAGTAGTGATGAAGTGCTTTAAACGCGTGGTCAAGGACTTCATCATTTCTTCATTACCAGACTGCACCCACTACAGTTCGCTTTCCGTCCAAATCGTTCTATTGATGATGCCATCTCTCATCTCCTTCACACATCACTTACTCACTAGAAGGGGGAATTATGTTAAAATGCTCTTTATCGACTACAGCTCTGCATTTAATACCATAATTCCCTTTACACTCACCACCAAGCTGGAGCACCTGGGACTCAGCTCATCTCTGTGTCAGTGGATCTATAACTTTCGAACTGGCAGACCACAGGCAGTAAAGATGGGCGGACATGTCTCAGCCTCCACCATTCTCGGCACTGGAGCCCCCCAGGGGTGGGTTCTGAGCCCCCTGCTGTACTCTTTGTACACATATGACTGTGTGGCTACTACCAGCTCCACCACTTTCATTAAGTTTGCTGTCGACACTGTCGTGGTGGGCCTGATCTCTGATAACAACGAGATGGCCTACCTGAAGGAGATTAGGAATCTGGAGAACTGGTGCCAGAGGAACAACCTCCTTCTAAACGTCAGTAAGACAAAAGAGTTGATAGTGGACTTCAGCACTAAGCAGGAGAGGAACTACCAAACCCCCGTCATCAACGAGAGCCCAGTGGAGAGAGTGGACAGCTTCAAATACCTCTGTGTTTACATCACGCAGGACCTGTCATGGTCCGGTCACATCAACACCGTGGTGAAAAAGGCCCGGCAGCGTCTCTACCACCTCAGACGCTTGAGAGACATCAGACTGCCCTCCAAGGTGCTCAGGAACTTTTACTCCTACACCATAGAGAGCATCATGATAAAAAACATCTTAACCTGGTTCGGGAACAGCACCATGCAGGACAGACTAGCTCTACAGAGGGTGGTGCGATCAGCAGAGCGCATCATCCGCACCGAGCTCCCTGACTTGCACTCGATCTACAGCAGGCGGTGCTGGACCAAGGACAGATCGTGAAGGACCTCAGCCATCCCAACTATAGACTGTTCTCTCTGTTGAGGTCAGGAAAGCGATTCCGCTCCCTGAAGGCCAACACAGAGAGACTGAGGAGGAGCTTCTTCCCGCAGGCAATACAATCTCTTAATCAGTACACCACACAGTACTGACTCACACATATGGTTTTTACACTCACTCTGGACATTCCGGACATTTGTTTACACTAGTGGCCACTGCACAACTACACTTCGTGGTCATTAGGTAAATCACTAAAAGCCACTTTAAATAAATCACTTTAAGCATATTTGCACTGCACAAGACACTTTAAATATGTGGATTGCACAACCCTGGACATTACCATTTTCTTTTTACCATTTATTCTAACTTCATTCCACAAAAATGACATAAATCCGTATCTACTTTGTACAGCTGTTTCTTTTTGTTCTATATTTCTTCATATACTGTATTTTCTATATTGTGTATTTTGTTGTACAGTTATTTTATTTTAACTTTAATTTTATATTTTATTTTATTCTTACTAGTTAAATTTACCTGTTATTTTATTTTTTATATTTATCCACAGTCTTTTATTTTAAGGTCACGAGCAGTTGTCTAAGCAGTTTCACTGCATATTGTACTGTGTAAAGCTATGTATGTGACAAATACAATTTGAATTTGAATATTAGTGAGTGTGAGTGTTTTTTGGCCAGGCAGTGCAATTTATGTTAATTGTCCGGTCTGGCCTCAGTTTTCCTAAATGGCTATAGCCTTGACATGTCAAAAAATCTCATAAACACTAGAATAATTAATGAATCCCCTGTTTATTTAAAATGATTAGCACAATTTAGTCTACGAGAGCAGGAGACTGCATCAGGTTCCACTCCTTTCCTAGAATAGGAAAATTGCAGCTACAGTGGGCACAGGCTCATTGAAGCTGGACAGTTCTAGATTGAAAAAATATCAGGAAATATTTTTTTCTTCAACCTTCATCTGTCATTTTTGTGAGCCTATGCCCACTGAGGCTTCAGATTTGTGCTTTTAGCTGACAGGACTGGAACCCAATGTGGTTGTCTGCTATTTGTTACTCATCTTTTTGCCCTAAGGTTCACATGGTGTGCAAAGATGACCTCCATAGATACCAGATGTATCATTTATTTTGCTGCCTGCATGAAAACAGGCAAATATTTCTAATATATTATACATAATGCAACCCAATCTCTCTGACAGATTCTCATATGTGTCCTCTACAACAACTGCTGTGAAAAACTCACATCTCACAAGATGAAATAATTCTCCCAGGACAACCAGTGTTATCAAACTGGCATCATATTCCTACAGATCCCTTCAGAAATCAACCAAAACAATACACTAGGCTATATTTATTTATTTAACACAACTGTGTCGAGAATGGATGATGTCAAACTTTTGTCATTATTCCGATTAGATTGGCCTTTTGAATTAAAAAAGTACATAAAATACAGAATAAATATGAACCAGTTAACTAGCCCACCTTTCCTGCTTCCTCTATTGTCTAACAACAAAAATATTTTTTTGAAGGACAAGTGCAATTTAATGTGTTTAATTTTTACTCTATATTTTGTATTAATCTTATATTAATATTTTAGGCTGTGGAATGAATCATTGGAGTCTCCATTATTTCTTATGGGAAAATTTACTTTAATATACAAGCACATTTCCAAAATGCATTATGCTCACAATACAAGGTTTAAATATTGAAAAATATCTGATTTTTATTTATTTGCTTTAAGTTTTTTTTCTAAAGATTGAAACTGGATAACATTTAAAATACAATAATTCCTAAGATGCCACCAGTAACTGTAACAGTAAATGGACAGTGAATCCATGTAACATTAAAACAAATTACATAAAACAAAAAAGGTCTGAAATTTTTTTGAAAAGAGTGATCCTGTGAAGGCCCCACACACCCACGCCTTCAGCCAAACACCAACCCAAACCGCCCCCCCACCCCCCTCTCCCCTTCCTTCTCAGAATAATTATTAATGTAGCTACTTATTCTTCATATAGCATTTTTTTTATTTGGTTGTCACAGATATATTGTATACTGTATGTGTCATTAGGATTTTTTTTTTATTAAATAAAATGCTCAATTAATGTTGATATAAATAGTAATTGATGATCTGTTGTAAGCACCATGTGGCTACTTTTTTCCTACAAAAAAAAGAAACATTCTCAGTTTAAGTGAACAGAATGTCTAAATCCAAATTATCTCTAATCACTGAAGATGTGACAAAAATGCAGGTCTGAATTGAGGTTAATTTGCGGCACTCACTGGAAGCGCTTAGGGCTGTATTTTATTTTAATGAGTGAAAAGGCAAGGTCAAGAGCGGTGTGTTGGTTTGAGTACATCTACTCCGCATGACATACGACCCAAGCACAGGGCTGCTCAAACAGATGGCCATCCCCGGGACACCTTGTCCAACGGGATGTACGTTGGGTGAGAACATGGGAAAAACGCTAATATTAGATATATTGAAGTATCTCTCAAGGTAGCAGCACTAACAGATGGTGAAAGGAGCTCTGACTCATGACACGGGAGGAGAGCGACAGTACAGACTGGTCCCGGATGATGCAGTTTGCAAGGAAAGGCAGAAGCTATAAGAGATCCGTAGGGAGAAATAACTCAGTGAAGCTTACACAACCAGCTTAGTTTCTTTCCACTACAAGATTTTAGGAGATCTAAATGCTATTTCTCTATAGCAACACAACGGCTGACTCTGCCTAGGTATTGTTCTCATGAGACCTGGACTCTTTTAAGGAACATACTCTAGATGAATAACTTTTACATGTATTCATTTAGCGAATTGTATTATACAAAGCAACTTTAAAGTGAGGCAAGATTACAATTTAGCCACTGAAGTAAGCAGTGTAGTGATAATGATTCTGCTCACAGTCCCAACTGTGGCTTAGGCAGTTATGCGATTTAAACTCTTATTCCTAGATACACTACAAGTCAAAAGGAAACAGCTTTGGACATACCTTCTAATTTTACAGTTGTTCTACATTGTAAAACAATGCATCCAAAATATACAATAATTTTCTTTGAACAGATATTGAGATGTGTCTGCTACTCATGTGCTTGTCTTTCTGGGATGGACTTTGTGAGGGTCAGTTTCATCATGGTGCTTGATGGGTTTTGCAAATCCACTTGGCAATACTGTTCTTGTAAGAACAATTCCAGAACAGCTGACCTTTATCATAAAATAAGAACTGACTTTTGTTGTTGTTACTTAATTATCTAATGACATTTGTCTTATTTCATGGTTTTGAAGTAGAATGTATAAAATAAATCCAAACCAGTCATGCTATTAGAGCAAACTTTGCTGTTGGCCTAATGCAGATCCTAAACTAGATTTGTACTTATTTAAAAAAATTTTATACCTAGTACAAGTGCAAGTCTGGCCTTGTCCATAACAACACTGATAGCAATCTTTATTATCTTTTTTATTTTGGTTATTTAAGCAGTGTCACATAAAAGCAAGTGATGAAGATCAGCGCAGCTGTGATGTGGATGTAGGATGCAGCCCAAGTGCAAAAGGTGTCATTCAGTACAACAACATGAAAGTTTGATGTTGGTCTTATAAAACAATTCTATGAACAGCCCATTTATTATCAACATATTATGATTAGTTTTTTATTTAACCAGATATTTTATTTTGCTTCATCAAGACATGTCCTTCTGCAACTGACAAAAATAACTTTGAGTTACAGTAGCAACTGACATCGAGCCAGCAACCAACAGTTAGCGACCAACAGTGTAATGTTAATAAACAGGGGTGAAAGTAGTTTTAATGGCGCTATGTAGGCCAAAGGTGCAGAGAATTAACCATGGAGGTGGTGGACAGTCCTGTAAACCTCACACATTTCTCTTTACGTGTCCAGGTATACCACTTTAGAATGTCACTAAATTCCAGGGTTGAATCTCAAATATCATAAAAAAACAATTAGTGCACTAATTAGGGTCCCATGCAATCCCTTGTTCCATACACCAAGTAGTAACTTTGCCCAGGGGATAGAGAAGGATTTGTGATTTAGCATTGTGTATTGTGTTCTTTACAGAACAACATGGATGGTTCAGACTCAATTCAGGGCCTCCGAGTGGCAAAGTGCTTGCCCCATCATCCGGAGATCGCTGATTCGAACCCCGGGTGATGCTGTTTTCCTCTCACAGCCGGAGGCACAGAGAGAGCTGATTGGCCGAGCTCTCTCAGGGGGGAGGGATGAGAGGTACTTGCACTCCCACATTAATCACGGCTCTACAGCCAATCAGGGGCGTCTGTGAGCTCGCGCACATAGAAGGAGCGGCTAGCGTTTTCCTCCAAGTGTGTTACTCCGCCCCTAATAGTGCGTGAGCGAGCAGTTCGAAAAGATGCGGTCAGCTGACGTCACGCGGTTCGGAGGAAACACGTGATAATCTTCGCCCTCCCGGCTGAATGGTAGTAGTAGCCTTAATGTGGGAGCCCCCTAGTGACGGGAAGGAATTGGCCACGACTAAATTAGGGGAGTAAATTGGAAAAAAAAAAAAGAAAACGCTATGGAAACATCTTTTTGTGTTGCCGGTTGTAAAGCATGTGTGTATCAAACACGACAAAGTTTTGGCTTATATAACCTTGGTTAGTTGACGTCATCTGATGAAGTGCACCTGCAGGTTATAAATAGGAGTGAACCGGAAACATCCTTAGATCTTTTGTCTTCAGGACTGCTTTGTGTTTGTGTGTGTGTGTGTGTGTACAAGCAAATTAAGAAAGTGTTTAACTCACCGATATGATGGAGTTTCAAACGAGATGCGTGCCTCCGTGTGATGAACCTCTTTCAAAGAGCGATCTCCACACTTTCTGTTTCGAGTGTTTGGGGGAAAATCACGCTCTCCTCGGGCTTCAGGGAGAGTGTGAGCACTGTGACAGATCTGGCAGACGCTCATGAGACAGAATCTCCCCTCCTTTTTCTCGGGCTCTTACCAGATCGGGAAATGTTTCCGTCCACTTCTCAAGCGCTCCCGGGCGCGTTAGTGAATGGGCAGGAGGAACATCCTCACTCAGTTTCGCGGAGATGGAAATAGCCACCTTAGAGCGCTCCTCTAGTGACGACAGAGCGTATGAGGAGTTACTCAAAGTAGTAACGCGTGCGGTCGAGCGGCGCATATTGACTGGCCGCAAGAGCGAGCTTCCCCCTAGCGCTTAAAATTAGACGTCAGGTTTCTGTTGGGTGGTCAGGGGCGAAGCCTTAACGACGCTCTCTCTGCTTCTTTACCGACCTCCACGACGAGTTAACTCGTTTATGGAATAGGCCATATTTATTCCATGTTTACATGCCATCGAATTCGATTTATTCGAATATTGTTGATGTGGAAGCGCGAGGTTATACGATGATGCCCCAGATAGAAGAGACGCTTGCAGGCTGTCTTTTTCTCGGGACATCATCCTCCCTGAAAAAGCCAACACTTCCCTCTTAGCCATGTAGACTCTCATCTTCCCTGGTGGGAAAAGCTTTTCAGGCAGCGGGTCAAGCTGGTGCTGCACTGCACCATGGCGGTTTTGCAGGCTTACCAGGCTGACCAGCTGATAGACTTGAGCACTGGCGGGGCCCTTTCTGATAAGGCGTTCCTATTATTATGCCGAGCCACAAACCTGTCTCTTCTTGCAACCAAAGCAGACAGCCCGTGCTATTGGCCGTTCTATGGCTGCGATGGTGTGCGCGGGGAGGCACCTGTGGCCAAAATTTCACGAGCATCAAGGATAAGGAGGTGAACCCTTCGGGAAATTCCTTCCCCGCCGTGCTCAAGAGTCCAGGGCTGACTCTTATGAGGTGGGAAGCACAGAAAGAGAGTGTTATGAGCCAGACACCCTCTCGTAAAGACTGGGGTGCACTGTTTTTTTCACGTGGGGGTCCTTGTGCGGGGGTCCATGTCCTAGTGCGGGTGGACAACACTACGGTAGTCTCGTATATAAATCGCCAAGGCAGACTGCGCTTGCGCAGAACAAGCTGAATAAATGAATGTGGGAGCAGATTTGCTATCCAGACAAGCTGTGACACACGGGGAATGGAAACTCCACTCCGAAGTAGTCAGTCAAATTTTTGCAGCAGAGGTGGACATCTTTGCCTCGCAAGAAATGGCACAATGTCCCCTTTACTACTCGCTGACTCCTCCAGCTTCCCTGGGTCTGGACGCCATGGCCCATACGTGACCCAGATTACCTCTTTATGCATTTCTCCCGATAGCTCTGCTAGAGTCCTGGCGAGGTCCATCAACAGGGTTTGCGCTTTTTATTGATAGCGCCTTGTTGGCCGACCAGAGTGTGGTTCTCGGATCTAATATCTCTCCTCGAAGGCTCACCATAGGTGATTCCATTGAGGAGGGATCTTCTGTCACAGGCGCAGGGGACAATATTTCATCCCTGGCCTGAGCTCTGGAACCTTCACGTCTGGCCCCTGAGGGGGACCATTTCAGAGATGCTGGTGTGTGTGATGTGGCAGGTTGGTCCTCTCAGCACACATTTGTTAATTTTATAGTTTGGATGTTCATGCTATTCCGGGCTCACAGGTCCTTGAGTCAGCCTCCCAGAGCTAGATGTGAGACCTCCTTGGCTATTGTGTGCACACGCAACACACCCCTGGGGGCCCAGACACTTAGCAAACTTTCCCATAGCGTTTTCACGCAGCATCGAGTGTAGTTTTGAAAGGGAACGTCTTGGGTTACTTGTTTCTGTAACCCTGTTCCCTAAAAAAGCGGGAACGAGATGCTGCGGTCCAATGCTGCACTGCTTGCATGACTGGATGTCCTTTCAGACAAAAAAAAATTATCTAAGGATGTTTCCGGTTCACTCCTATTTATAACCTGCAGGTGCCCTTCATCAGATGACGTCACCTGACCGAGGTTATATAAGCCAAAAATTTGCCGTGTTTGATACACACATGCTTCACAACCGGCAACACAAAAAGATGTTTCCATAGCGTTTTCATGCAGCATCCCGTTTCCGCTTTTTTAGGGAACAGGGTTACAGCAAAGTAACCTGAGACGTTTTCTCCTTGTCCAGTGTTCAGGGTGTTACAGCGTTTTAAAAGAAAACAGTGCAATGATGGTTGACCTCACTGAAAATAAGTGCAAGCCATTGCTGCGAATTGCACCCTGACTGTCTAGTAAAGTGTAGAACCTGGTAAGAGAGGAGAAAGGAAGCAAATGGCTGTGCTTGGAGCTCACACAACAAATATGCTATCATTTCTCTGCACACCATACTTCACACTTTCCAATTACTTTGTGTGTGCATTTCTGAAATCATTTTAATAATAATGCATTGACAATGCTTTGCACATTCTTTGTTAAGGATAATGTTTAAATGGCATATGATGATTTATTAGCTTACTTTTGATGTAAGAAGATCCTTATAAGGAAATACACACCAGTGTTGTGAGACGTTACTTTTTAAAGTAACTAATTACATTACAAAATTACTGTCATTAAAAAGTAATCAGTTACATTACAGCGTTACTTTCTGATAAAAGTAACTAGTTAGAGTACTTTTCCATTGCAGAAAATGAAAACTCCTTTGTGATTCCCCATGCATGTTGTTTTAGTCAAGACCTTCATAATTATTCTACCATCATCACTCAGCGAAGTTTGGCCCATAATCTAACAGTAGGAATAACTAAGGGGGGCAGGGGCAGGGCTTGTAGGATGACTCTCTCTCTCTCTCTCTCTCTCTCTCTCTCTCTCTCTCTCTTTCATACACACACCCACACCCACACAGTAACGCAATTACTGCTGTCTGGCTCGCCGATTACATGAATTGTCTGAATAATGGATTACATTTTTGAAAATATAACTAAATAACTGAGTACCTAAATGGCGGACTAGATTACTCGTTACATTATTAAAGTAATCCAAGTACTTTGTAATGCATTACACCCAACACTGATACACACAGATCATTTTGTCTATTTTTATCAAGTCAGGGATATTAACTAAGTACTGTATAGAGCACTGTGCAAAAAACTTGAGCCACACCTAATTTTTCCATATTCTACTTCCAAAGTGCCAGACTTTCTTGTAATTTTTAATAAAGATTTGAGATATAGTTATTCAGGTGCCCTGACAGACTTTTACTCTTATTTTTGGCAGTTTTTTTGATTCTTATTTTCAATTCTGTCCATGTACATGACCAGTTTCAGAGGAATGTTTTTTTATTCTTTATTTGTTAAGCTACACAATAATCAATGAATCTTTAGAGTATAAAAACTATGTAACTTTTGGCATGAACCAGTAAGAAACAGGTAATTTCTAAGCTCACACTAACATTAAATACATACTGTATTAATACTATACTACAGTAAATCACCTACTGTACATATGAACATTCAAGTCATGAACCTTTAAAGATATCAACATGTTACAGGGAGATTACATTACATTAAGAGTAGCCTACATTAATTTATCGTTTTATAAATGTACCAGAATTAACCAAATGGCTATTTTTCCTCTGCAGTCCCTAGACAATAAAATGTCACTCTGATCTTTTCAAGTGTGACATTGTCATGTGCATGCAGCGTGCATCTCAAGATGTCTGAAAGCAAGCCTAAAAGCAGCAGCGATTAAGCTGGTATTGCTAAGATGCGGCAAGAAATAACGATGAATACAGAAATTAATTAATTCAGAAAATGGAGTGAGGTTAAACACAGCAGACATTTCTCATTCTTTTAACATGAATCGTTCAACTATTGGCAAAACTGAGACTTCAACAGTGGCTGACTTTTTTCCATCCCATATAAAAACAGATCCATCTTACTTTTTCTGGTCCTGCAGCAGACCTTCAGTCAAGGGCATGCAACTTTGGGTTCAAAATTGGGGGTTAGAATCTCCATACATGTGGGCATATTTATTTATTTATTTAATGCAAATAGGCTGTTTCTCATTAATTTAAAAGCTAGTAATTTTAATTGATCATTATGATATTATTTTGGGTTTACAGCCCCCCCCCATCACACACACATAAATTATGTTTATGCCTCTAGTTCATTATTAACTGTCACCCTAATATTCCTCTGCTCAGGGAAATAAATAGCACATCATTGTTTGCACCATTGTTTTTTCTTGAAAAACATCACATTATGCATCACGAAGGGTGTAACTGATGCTGAGGGTTTTCTGTAAGGTCCAACTAGGTTAAAAATATTTAGTTAGCAATTTTTATTAGGGGCATTTACAGTGCCAAATGCATTTTTTGGCACAGGAGTTTAGCTTATATCTGTCACAACATCAGGAAATGGCTGCTTAATTTTCATGGCCAGTGTTATATTCAGCATGTTCACATTGTGTGGAGGTAAGCTGCAGAAACTGGAGACAATAACCTTGTATTCTGTTTTAGTCCAGCAGTAAAATTAGAAGGCAACAGTGGTTTCTTTCAGTGGCCTTTATGGTGTCAGTGGTGTCACATTCATTTTGTCCGCCATTCTTTTTTGGTGGTTGTAAATGTAGTCCAAAGCTGGCTGATTTGGCGCAGACCACCTAGCGAATTTCATTTCATTCTATTGCATCCTGCTCTGCTGCGAATACACAGCTCAACAAATCATCTTTCTGGGGAATGCTGGTGGAATGTTTTTGACAAGATTTTAATGAATGAATTTTGCACAGTTGGATATCAGGATATCAGTTGGATTGAAAAGATTGATTGACTTTAAGAGATGAATCACCAGAAAATGTTTTACTTTTTTTTTTTTTTTGTCAGACAGGCTCTCACTGGCTCGTATAACCAGTTGAATGTAAATACAGTCTTGTGATGTCCTACCCATTTCTCAAACAATGAATACTGTCACGTTATTTTTCTGACTGAGATGATAAATTAGCATTTTGTCTTCAGTTAGAGCTCTAAACTAAGTGTTCTGAAATTTCATTTTAAAAGTCATTGCGTGTCATCTGCTCAAGCCCAGTCATTAGCTATGATGACAATATTTCTTCAATCTGATTACTCTCACGGACACTGATCCAATAATGTTTTTTTTTAGAGCATTTAATCGGATTGCAACGTTTTTGAAATGCAAAAAGTGTTTCTGTCTGCTGTGGAGTTTTTAAGCTGCCAAATAATATAACCAAAAAAAAAAAGAAGAAATTTTTTTTTAGGTTAAATTAGGCTTCCTATTTTTTTTTTCCAAGAAATCTAACCTTTTGTATTACAGGAATTCTGACAAATCTGAAAATGCTTAGATGGTTAACTTCATGTAAAATGTAAACCAATCAGTACTGCTTTCTCAGACAGAGACTCAGTAGACAAAAATCTGAAGTAAAGACTTGTGGGAGAGAGCTGTTTCAACAGAATTTACCAACCAAGAATGGAAGCAAAATTTCTCTCCAAATAACTCGTCATGACACCTAATAGTACCTTCACATGGAGAAAACATGGATAGGTGAAACATATTTATTTCAACAAGAGATACAATCGGATCAAGTTTTTACATGGCTATTGTTTATCTACTAAATTGATTATTAAAAGGTTTGCACATTTACACCATTGTTTGCCCCATTGTGATTGAAAATGTCTTTTGATCGGGCCAACAAAAGGCAACAAATACAATTTACAATTTATTCACCATAACTACAAAGTGAACACGCAGAAGATGGAATTACCAGACACAAATATTTATTTGGCACCACATATAAAAACATACATCATAAATCATACAATCTGGTCATAGCCAACCTCCCAGTCATTCTGTATACCACACACTGTAAAATGTTCACATCACATCTTATCTTTACCATTCTTTATATTTGGTGACCTTTCATTCGTCTCTGTACCATCTTAAATCGAAAAATCATTACACAGTGTGATATATTGCTCACTGAAAAGAAGTCTTTTAATTCTGAAAATGTAATAGTCTTTAAAGAAACTTGGCAACTACAGCATGTGCCAAAATATACAGTACTGGAATGAAAAGATGAACAATATTGCCTTGTTGTTATCTGTGAGTTTATTTAAACTAATATGCACACAATTATAGTAGCATGTTGATTTAACACGGTGTGTAAAGTAAGTGTTTGAAATGTGTGTGTGCACCACCTCGCTGTAGACCGTGTTAATATCGTTCCTACAGATTAGCAAACATATGCCAGAACAGAAGGTTTCTGCAGACGCCTGCAAAATGAGACGATTTGCCTATGTGTTGACACAGTACACTACCAGAAAAGTGGAATTTTGTAACAATAGACAACATACAGTAACTGTGTTACCTGATGCTGAATTGATTTGCCACATTTTTCAAACTTCGCCCCCATTGACAACCATTTCTGTATGGGCAGAAATAATACTCAACTATAAATATTTTTTTTCTTCGTTGAGAGACCCATTTTCAACGACACTTGCACAACACAAATTCCTTTTCATTACTGGAACTGAGTGCTTCTCGAATGCAAGTGTTGCCAAAGCAAATGTGCGTTCAAGATGTGCAAGTTTCAGTACTGTATATTTTGCAGCATACCGTATATAAAAAATAAAACATTAATTTGCTAATTAAAAAACTTTGGTCACAGATCAACAGATCCCACATTTACACACATCTGTTTGCGTGGGATGTGTTTAAGTCCATGGCACTCTAACAGAAAATATTTAATGCATAAATATGTGAAGGAATATAGTGCAGTCATGACAAAAAGAAGTAAAGTTGATGACGGGAAGAAAATGAAAAAAATTAAACATAACGTGGCCACTTTGAATTACTCTCACAACCAAATTATAAATAAACTGAAAAACATCGCAAACAGCCCAAAAAACATGCTAATGAGTGGTCATTTCAAATAGCCACTAATTTATAGTAATGAACTGAAGAACTTGCTAAAACATTGCTAGATGGGAAACAAAATGAAAAAAAGAAAAGAAAAAGAAAACACCTACAGGATGTACACTGCAAAAGGTATGCTTTTAATGCAATTTTTTTTACATTATGGACAGCCCTACGATTTTAGGATGCATTTTTTCTTTCAAATTATGTTTAAAATGAAACAACTGTAAAATTTATTTGATAGGTATCAAACCCCATTTGATCTGGAATGCTTATGGACATGTCTGACACATCATAGTGCCTCACTTTTGGCTGGAGTTCTCGTCACATGGAGGCCCCTAGCTTCTGCTGAGGAAGGCCCTGTGTGGTCTGCTCAGGGATTCGTGTGGTGACTGAGGATTTTGAAGATGGCCTTGGACTGGGCTGATGCAGGCAGTTTTTCTGTGATGAATGGCGACTGCAGTCGGTCAATAGTTGTGGAACTGAAACTGCCACGAACAGTTTTTTTTTTACCCGAGTCTCCATCAGCAAAAGCAGACTTTATATTAACTTAAACACCTTTCCCGTTATATAATTGAACTTTCAACCTTATAGCACACAGATATAGCAGGGATTGATTTATGGTCTTACTACAGTATCTGCTATCACCCAAATGAGGATTTCGAGTCTGGTTTCTTCCTCTTGTCATCTCAGGGAGTTTTTACTGGCTTGCTTATCAAGGACAAACTGATAATTATAATTTATACTTTTCTCCCTTACATTTCACTCTGTAAAGTGTTTTTTTTTTTCAACAATGCCCACTGTTAAATATGCCATACAAATAAATCTAAATTAAATTGAAATGTGTATTATTTTTATTATAAGCTGTTTGGCATTAAAAAGCAAATGTCACTAATCTGTTGACTATTTTTTAGACAGTTATGAACAAGGAATTATTTGAAATATTACACAGATTTTTACTGACTGCCTTAAACGGCAAAGTAATTTTATTTATGACATATTGAAATGCTAAACTATTAAATATTTTTAAAGAAAAACTGCCAAGAATATTTGCCACATTTTTATTCTTCTTACGGAAAGTGCAAATATAATCACAAGTAAGCTTTTCTTTTCTCTAAGAATGGGTTGCATAAACGACTCAGGTTATAAGAATGACTACATTTTTCTCTTTATTTACTTTTAATAATGATTTTCAGTCTCGTTTACAGCCAAAATGCATATCTTTGCACTGATTTGCCATATGCTTCTCCAATAGTGGTCATAATCTTGGCTGGAGTCAGCAGCATCACACTCTGCAGTCACACTCTCAAGACTGTCAACTTCAGAACTGGGCAACAGCACATGAAGAACTTTATTTTCTTGCCAGAATATTTTGATTGAAATAGCAGAGATGTGACACATCATGCCAAAAAAAAAAAAAAAAGACACAGGGAGACTTCTAAAAGATGACCATTTTGGCATGTCAGGTTTTTTTTATTTTTTATTCAAAATATTGCCCATCAGACCCAGATTAACCATATGTATCTGTAACACTGCAAAGCCTGATTGTGCTCAATATGCTTGATTCAGTGTACTATTAAACCTGGATTAATATACTAGAGCCATAAAGATATAGATGGTGAAAACTGTAAACAAACACATAAAATATATAAGGAGAAGTACAATATGAAACATGGCAAAAAATTGGGGGAAACTTGACCATCACCTACTGTAAGTGTGGCTGTGGAAATTTTTCCATCCAGCCCCAAAAGCGTTAGAGAGTTCAAGGACGGTAGTCAGGTGAGGAGGCCTCACCTTTGAAAAGGTGAGGTTAGGGCTCAGTGCAGCCCACAAGTTTACGGGAAATATTGCAACATACAATGGCCTCCTTGCAACAGTTTAAGCAAGTCCCACATATGAGTCTGATGGTCATGTGTCTACAAAACTTTTGGCCACCTACTCAATTAAAATAAATTTTTAGGGTGTTTTTTTAGTGCTTTTAACATGATTGATTGTTGCTAATCAGCTTTAAAGAATTAAATATTGTATGTAAATAAATTAGAACATGCATGAAAAAAAACTATAGACTATAACTATCAGCAGGCCAGGGGCGACAGTGCCGAGGAAAAACTTCCTGAGATGACAATTGGAAGAAACCTCCAGAGGACCCAGACTTATCGGGGAGCCCATCCCCATTTGAGTGATATCAGATCATAAATTAGTCCCTGCTATATCTGAAAACTGTAATTTTGAAAGTTCCATATAACACAAAAGTTGATATAGTGTGCACTTTTGGAGGGTTTTTTTTGGAGACTTGGGTAAAAAACTGGCCATGGGAATTTCAGTCCTAAGCTATTGAGTGACAAGCCATTCCAGAGAAACTGCCTGCATCAGCTGAGTCCAAGACCATCTTCATGGTCATCCAGACATACTGTACATTCCCATCACACTCATTCAACACAGAGTTGGTAACAGTGGAACCATTGTATCTAGATAAAAAAAAATAATAATAATCACTCTAGCACTAAGATACAGCTAAAATGAAAAAAAAAAAAAAAACATGAAAAGAGTTGAGAACAATGATGACACACATTATTTTAAATTTAGTCTCGGTGACAGAAGTCAGTTGGACTCCCTTTTGTGTGTGCACACATTAAAATATTCATTAGAATTATATTAGAAGTGTACTTCTATTATCATTTAAAATGGCATCCTAACAATTTGAAGCAATAAATCTGTAGATAAATTAATGCTCTTTGACATCAATAAACTGATGCAAATTCTAAGCCAACATTTTTTTAAATGTACAATTGTTATTTACTGTAGATAAATATAATGCCCAGATAAATAAACACATCGACTACATAGTGTTTAATGAGAAATGAAATAAATGAAACTATCATTACTCATCCTATATACTGTGTGTATGTGTGTGTGTATATATATATATATATATATATATATATATATATATATATATATATATATTTTTTTTTTTTTTTTGTCCATAAATGGCCGTCCAATGGCGTGTCCAATTCCTCCCTGTCACTAGGGGATTCCTACATTAAGGCTACTACTTCCACTCAGTCTTCCACTATCCTGTGTTTCCTCCGAACCATGTGATGCCAGCCGACTGCATCTTTTTCAACTGCTCGCTGACGCACCATCGGGGGCTACGTAACACACTCAGAGGACAGCGCTATCCGCTCCAGACGCCCCTAATTGGCTGTAGAGCCGTAATTATTGTGGGAGCACGAAGTGGAACCGAACCAGCGATCTCCGAATGATAGGGCGAGCACTTTACCATTGCGCCACTCAGGAGGCACTCATCCTATATTTCCAACCACTAATGATAATTAACAACTTTAGATAGTTTATAAGGTGGCACAGTGGTTTAGTGGTTAGCACTGTTGCCTTGCACTTCCAGGGTCTGGGTTCGTTTCCTGGCAAGGCTCGCTTTCCCGTCTCTGTGTGCTTAGAGTTTGCATGGTCCCTCCGTGCTCGGTGGGTTTTCTCCCACAATCCAAAGATATTTAAGTTAGGCTAATTGGTGTTCCATAATTGCCCATAGTGTGTGAGTGTGTGTATGTGTGTGTGCCCTGCGATGGATTGGCACCCTGTCCAGGGTTTACCCTGCCTCGTGCCCTAAGTCTCCTGGGATAGGCTCCAGGTCCCCGCGACCCCAAATACAGGATAAAGCGTTATAGACGGTAAGTGATATTTTATTACTGTACTTTTTACTTGTATCTGTAATTTACTTAAATGGTTTCTGTATGCAATTTTTACTTTTACTCACTAAATGTTTTGGATGAAAAACCTTTAACTTACTAAATTTTATATAGAGACTTGTTACATTTCAGGTAATGATCACCCAAAATTGTGTTAATTTTCTAATCTAAACATAAGTGTTCACGCTGTCACTTATACCATTTCGTGACCTAAGTAAAATCCTGTGAAGAGCATAGAAGACAAACAATTCCATCAATCCTAGTTTGACTGGCAGCTCATTATAAAAGTGCTGATTGGTTAGCGAACTACTGTACAATGATTGACGATTACCTGGGCAGCGATGGGTCAATGGGACATCTCAAACAACTGTACTTATTAAAGTAGGATTAGATTCATCTAGCTAAATGATTAACATACTACACTCAAAGGAGATATTACTGTAACTCTTAAGCATTTAGTTTTTTTTTTCTTTTTTACAAGTTAGAGTTTTACCACATCCTTTAACCTTATTGTATTCTGTATGTTTGCTGTATGCCAGTGTTTAATTGTGTTGACTAATTGCATTATTAAGGATAGCAATTGTAGCAACTAGCTACTACCAAATTAATTGAAGAGGAATACAGTGCTCTATATTTTTTATTTTAAGACCGATTTTGGCAGCCACTACAGCACTGACTATTAAAATCTTAAACTTTAAATTTTTTAATCAACGATTTGGCAAACATGGAGGCTTAGCGGTTAGAACTGTCACCGAGCACCTCCAGGGTCCGGGTTTAATTCCTGCCTTGGGTCTGTGTGCATGGAATTTACATGTTCTCTATATACTGTACTCTGGGGAGTACCCCGTGTACTCTGGTTTCCTCTTACAGTCCAAAGACATGCAGATTAGGCTACTTGGTGTTTCCAAATTTCCCGTAGTCTGTGTGTGTGTGTTCTGTCAATGATTTATTTTAAATCTTAAAAGCCGCAGCTCCCCTGAAATAAAACCACAAGCATGTAAGACCAGCTACTTGCACTATTGTAAGGTGTCTCCATCATTTATCCATAAAACTCACTAGTGCACGAAAGGTATTTGTTACGGAAGCAGACTCAGACAAAGATCTTATTAAAAACCCGAATGGGCGTTTTATTAACAAACAGTGAATAATGACGTGATTAAATGCAAAAGTGAGAAAGTCTTAACTGTGTGGATGACGGAGCTGGTGGAGGCGTGTGGACGAACAACGAAGATGACAACGAAGACGGGACGAGGAGCCAGGAGACGAGACAACATACAAACATGGACAAAGAGATTAGGTAAGTCTAGCGGAGTCCGTATTCCGTGTTGAAGGTCAGACGCTGAGTGCTGGGAAGTGAAGTGTATTTAAGGTGTGGTGCTAATGTGAAACAGGTTTGCTCAGAACTCAGGTGATTGGGAACGGAGATTGAGGGTGGAGCCTGGTGTTTCCGTGACAGTATTCAACATTCTAGCTGTTATGTTCTTTTTCAAAAAAATACATGCAGTGCTTAGCCATGTCGAACCTCTCAGCCATGTCTAAAGAAACCTGTCAAATAATTAATATACATATATATATACAGTATAATTTTCTCACTTGTAATGTGTACAAGGTTTCATAGACTTGTAAAGCATCTATTTATGTATTAATTTATTACTAATTTACCCTTTCATTCTGGTAAAAAGAAAAGACCTATTTTACATTTATACAAAAAAACAAATCTCTACTTGCACATGTTAGCAACAGCATCAACTTCAATTGTATTTAAAATTCCTGATTAATACTAGGGAGACAGATATATTTAATGAATCCTTAGTACTTCTACATAAGTAAAAAATTAAAGTGGTACTTCATTCGTTCAGTGAAACTTGTAATGGAGTACATTTTTAGGATGGATGATCCATGTTTACATATCATGTGGACATTAAAAACATAATTATAGTAAAATTATGTTTTCAAAACATGATCCATTCAATTATCCATTTTGTGTAGTTCTGTTATGTGCACAAGAAATGACAATGCAAGTGCAGTTAAAGTAGGATTATTATCAACCAAACATAAGCGATCAAAGCAAAACACAGGTATTCCAAAATCTGCATCTTTAACCACAAGCAAAGGTCAGGCAATCTACAAAAGACATAAACTGGGCTACACAAAAATCTAAATCTGAACAAGCAAAATCAGGTCACACACTCAAATGCAATCACTAAGATAAGACTTGATAACTTCTGGATTAAACCCTTAGTAGAATATATTTCACAACTAGTGTCTCTTATAAAGGTTACTTTTATACTGATAGAAGGTGTGTACAGTAGCAATCACTTTTCCAGTCACCTTGAATCTATCCATTGGGAGTTGTAGTCCTTAGCCACCACGTTTGTGTGCCACGTGGATACAAGTGCTGTTGGCGGCATAGCTCTGACGAGTTTGAGTAGCTTTAGAACACACTGATACATCACTATATGGTTTCTGAAAATCTTTATATTATATTGAGAAAAAAACACATCTATGGTAAAAAAAAAAAAATATGTAAAGGGCAGTAGAAGGGGAATAGAAGACACTGGCACATTTTTAGGGAAAAGTACCGTTATATTTTGCTTTTACATCAAAAGTGAGAATATGATGTGTTCATTATATTGCCATTCATTTCAACTTTTAAAGTTTAATATGACATTTAAGAAACTTTTGCACAGCTCAGGGGTGATCTAACAAAAATAACTCCAACCAACTTTCAAAACTCTTGTAACTTTCTTTTACAGCAATAAAAAAATATAAATGAAAAAAAACAAAAAAACATTCACCTCCCCTGACAGGATGTACACTCGGTACATTTTTATCATGTCTCTCTGTCCTCTACTTAGAGAAGTGCAGATGCAATGATAAAATCTACATTATGCATAAAATAAATGTGTAAATCATAGGCATTTCTATTCTCACACTCCTCATTATCTCTCACCATTTCCCATTCTCATTTGCATTGACTTTACTGTAGCTCTTTTTTAGTCCAGAAATAAACATATGTTGTGTGATTTTCAGCAGTATTACCCATGGCAGCTTTTGCAAATACATCAGTAACTGGCTACAGATTGAAGTTTCAGTAACCATGCATTAATCCTTATTAATTAATAGCGCTCATTATAGAGGACTCTATAATGAGCCACCCTAATGTTTTCATCAAATGTTCGCTTTAAACAGTATTTTTAGTTGAACATTAACTTCTTCTTTTTGTGTTCTTGTCTACTGTTAGTACATACATAGGAAAGCACACTTACTGTACAGTCCAAAAATATATTATCATAATAAGCCATGATGCTGCCTCACACCCTTTGAACCTAACAAACCTGGACACTAGGAAGGGTAATTATGTTAAAATGCTGTTTGTTAACTACAGTTCAGTTTTTAGTACTGTAATTTCCTCCACACTCACAAAAAAAGCTGGAGGACATAGGACTCTCCTCTGTGTCTGTGGATCTTCAACTTCCTGTCTAACAGACTGCAGTCAGTACGGATATGCAGACATGTCTTAGGCTCCCTCTCCTGCAGCACTGCATCCCCCAGGTTTGTGTCCTGAGCCCACTGCTGTTCTCACTGCACACATACTGTATGAGTGCGTAGTCACTACCAACTCCACCACATTCAAGTTTGCTGATGACACCGTTGTGGTGGGCCAGATCTCTGATAACAATGAGGAGGTCAACCAGGAGGACATTAATAACCTGGATGGATAACTTGTGTCAGAGGAGCAACCGTCTCCATCACCAAGACAAAGGAGTTGATAATGCACTTTAGCACAAAGCAGGAGAGGATCTACCAGGTCCTAGTCACCAAGAAGACCCTAGTGTGGACATCTTTCAGTACCTTTGTGTTTACATCATGCAGGACCGGTCATGGTCCTGTCACATCAACAGTGTGTTGAAAAAGGCCTGGTAGCATCTTTACCACCTTAGACGTCCTGTGCATCCTGTCGGGAAACATCACAGCCTGGTTTGGGAACAGCACCATGCAGGACAGACGAGCTCTACAGGACATGGTGCGACCAGCTGAACACATCATCAGTGAGCTCCCTGACCAGCATACACAATCTACAGCAAGCGTTGTGAGACCAGCACAAGGGAGATAGGATTAGACCCAACAATGGACTGTTCTTTCTGTGGCAGTCAAGAAAGTGTTTCCACTCCTTGAAGGCCAACAACCAGAACACCAGAAAGATCTAAACTGATTGCACTTGCTTTTGTTTCTTACGCACAATAAACACATTGTACATTTGAACTCTGCTCATATGTTGCACATTTTCTGTTTGCACACTGCTCATTTTTACATAAAATGAGGCCTAATTAGTGATTTGAAACATGGACAATTACACTACAGCTGACACACAGATCATTTCATTTTATGCATGTTTCAATCACACTGCTGCTTTCATACCCACACAACATATTTTTACACTTGTCTACCTCTCAGGTTACAATTACTGTACACTTTGCACATTTTGTAAAACCTGCATAATTTATACATTTTCTATAGTTCTATTTCAATTATGTTTTATTATGTAACTTTGTAAATGTGTATATTGTGATCTAGATTTAATTTATTTTGTATACATTATAAATCTTTCATTTAAATCTTTAACTGTTTAGTTCTTTAGTTTTATTTAATTCTTTAGTTTTAATCTTAATCTTTAAATCTTACAGCAATTTTACATATTTATTTTTAATTTGTAGTGGAACCTTTCTATTCTATTCTATCTTTCCATTTTAGGTCACATACAATCGTAGTATAAGCATTTCATGTCTATAAGCATTTCATATCACTTAAATATTATGTGTCAAATACTGTATACGTACATTAAAAACATTGTTAGTAATTTTTGTTGTTTTTAGGTTTCTTTGCTTCTTTGTTTTTAAAATTTGATAGTACTCCAATTGCTCATTATCTCGGTAATATGTGGTATTAGAGCTAAATTAAACATCAGTGGTATTAGCTATTATCATTTGGGAAGTTGTCAACAGTGAGTTTGAGTAGTATAATAGTATGTCTGTTTTTTATGTGCCAAAATATTCCAAATTATTCATTAGATAATTTTTTATTTTAATCATAACTTTCTTAGACCAAACTGGAAAGGTGGTGGATGTCACCAGTGATATAAAGGGAGAGAGAGAAGGTGCGTTCCAATCAGCCTGAAGTAAAAAGTGAACAACAGGTCTTTACTTCACCAGAAAAGGGAATGAAAAATGTCTCATAAGTCATTGGGTGTTCCGAATGGTTTTGTCGAGAGAAGTTCCGATCACTGACATTCCCTGGTCCATTTGTGCAGAACTTCCCCCGACAAAACTACCATTGGAACACGCTGAGAGGTTACCAGTGCAGACGGCACTTCCTCCATGTGTTGCCATGGTAATATAAGCACCTCAAAAACCTGTCACTGGTGCTGTTGAAATTTCACACTACAGATATTAAATATTGATTTTTTTAAAAAATGATACCATTATACACCATATACTATTGAAACATGTATAACTTGTAAATAAATTATTAATTAATAATTACTGTTTAAGGATGTACAGAGATTAATTTTTACAGATTACTAGCCTATATAATACTTAGGATTTCTTGATAAAATGTTTATTTTATTTACTCCATCCTATTATTATAATGTTGTCCTCGATAATAATTATAATAAATATATAAATCCTTTTTCGACCTCCATTTTTCCCCCATACTCCAGCAAGATGCAATGACTGATGGGAATTTTTTCATTCCCTTTTTCAGTGAAGTGAAGAACTGTTGTTCACTCGTTCCCTACAAGTTTCACAGTTTCCTTTGAATTGAACATTTTCGCTCGCTGCAGTTTGGAATCATACTTGGCTGTACACCCTGTAAAGTATACTACAGCCTGTTTGGAACACACCTATGGTTTTTACTTTATGAAGATAAAAAAAACTGCAGATATAACACAGTAGGAAAATCCTCCTGATCAGTGTTGATCTCTTGGCCATTTCTTTATCATATATTATTATGCCCTAACTGATTTTAATATATCAAAAAGTGGCTTTTTGTAGATTTTTCTTCGATAAAATTGTCTATTTACTTTCCATGGTATAACTTACATGCACAAAATGTTTTTTTTTTTGTTCACTCTATAATTTAAATCAAAAAGTAAATCCCTCATGCAGACTGCTAACTTTACAGTTGTCCAGAAGTTGAAAATCGACTCCATGGAGGTCATCTCCGAAGAAGCTGGCTGTTCACAGATTGCTGTAATGAAGCAAATTCATGGAAGTTTGCCTGGAATGGTAGTGTGTGGTAGAAAAACAGGGATAATCCACAGCCTTAAGAAGATTGCGAAGAGACGCTGATTTAAGAACTTGGGAAAGCTTTAAAAGGACTGGATTAAAGCAACATGAAGATTCCATGTGAGAAAAGGAAGCAACATATTACACAATACACCACTTTTTGATGAAGTTTATCTGGTTTTAAATGCAAATACAGGGACAGGTATAAAAGTCCCTAGATAATTTCTCTAAAAGATCTAAAAAATCCTCAGAAAAAGAGCTTACGGTTGTTACGCCTTATATGAGTATATTTTATTAATACTGTTTAATGCTTCCCAAGTGTTTAAGTATACAAATATATATTTTTTTATCCTATCTATTGTGGCTTAAAAATTTTTGTACAAGTAAACTCTCTTTTTTTCGCACACACTTTTATGTACATACCCACACACAAAGAATGTTTTAGGATACAGTGTTTATGAGTGTACAGTAATACGATTTACATCGCATATAAACTACAGCTGTCAATATATTTATCTTAAAATTCTTTATGGTCATTATTTGTCAAATTTATAACCCAAAACGAATCAGCACTAAATTACTTGGCAATTATTTTTTTTCCCTTTTATTACTTACTTGTGAATCTGTGGCTGCTATTCCTTTTCCTATTGTACAAAGTAATTCTTCTCCTCCCTAATCTCTCTCTCTTTCTTACACACACATACAGTACCTGTCATTCTGTTTTAGGTTAAAAATGTATTTCATAACCCAAAGCATCCCTTTACACATCTTCAATTTGACCAAATTTCTTCAGCTGAAAAAAAAACAAAAAAAAACTAAACATGCAGCTACAGTCTCCGACAGAAAAGTGTAAAGAGACATGTAGGTCCTGTGTTCATTTTTTTCTTTCTTTCTCTGCTGCATTTGAAACACAATCATTCAGTCTCAAACCCCTGCTGCCTCCTTAGGGAACAACCCGATTGATCTGGCTCTGCATTATCAGCCAGGCAGGGAGGTTATGATGACTACATCGTGGTTGGGTGAAAGTGAGGAGACAGAAAAACGCTGCCACAGAGCTCTCAGTGGACATACTGAAATTACAGAACACACTGCACCATGGCCAGCTCTGTACCAAAGATGCTTATGATAAAAATGATTAGGAGTCAACTGAGTTATAATTTTTATATAATAATAAGAAAAATTATAAAAAAGGAGAAAATATACCTAAAAAGACACACTTCTAATCATACTTATTTTATTTAACTGTAATGTACATTCTTACAAATTTTTCAAACTTTTTGAAGCTTTATCTGACAGATATAAATTGTGTCCACAATATGGTGAATGCTAAATCAGTTGTTTGGATTTTTTTTTTTTTACGCATTCCATCTCTTCTTCCCTTGGCAAATAACAATATAACCCTTTAGGACTTTGCTTCTCTTTAAAAAATTAATCTACATGTAACAGAGTTAAAATTGCACTTTGTTAAAATTATAATATTTTCAAATTGTATTGTGATTTTTATTTATTTAATGATTTTATTTAATATTTGTGAATTTTATCATTTTGAGAACATTTTGCAGTCATTTTTCTTAATTTTCCGTGGCAATTATAAACCTGCACATCGCCCCTTTTTGTACCTCCTGTGTTCCCGTAGTTTGCCTTTCCCCCGCCCCCCTCCAGTGTTGCCAACTTAGCGACTTTGTCGCTATATTTAGCGACTTTTCAAATCCCTCTAGCGACAAATCTGGCGACTTTTTCTTGTGTTACTGGAGACTTTTGGAGACTCTGGTGTGTGTGTACCGACTCTTCTCAACTTGCCACAGCAGCTGCCGCCGCCGGCCCCTCCCCCGTCCCAAAGCACTCACAGACAGGCCTGTCCTCTTGCAGGAGTCCCCCCCGGCTTGTAAGCGGGATGTAAATTAAAAATATCCTGTTCCGATGCATATTAAAAATTTTTCTTTGTCTAAAATAAATTGCTGCACAAGAATAAATCGCTGCATTTGACTTAAACAGCCTCATTACTTACCTCATCCACTGTGTGTGTGCTCCTCTGTGACTTTAGCATAAACATATAGCTCGCTAGTTCATCATGTCTCAGTCAAAACTATACTTTTAGAAATTCAGAAAGGAGTGGGAATCAAATCCTGAATTCAACGGATGGTTGAAGCCTTTTATTGGAGATAATACACGGGCATACTGCCTGTATTGCAAGACTGATTTTTATGCCAAACTTTGCGATATAAAAAAACACATGTCAACTCAGAAACATACACAAAAGGCAAAGTCTTACAATAGTTTCACACAAAACAAACTGCCATTTATGGTAAAAAAAAAAAAAAAGACTCTTCCAAAAAAGCTGAAGCCACCATGGCATTAGTTATCGCTGAACACTGTTCTATGTTGGCAAGTGATCACATTGGAGAAGCAGGTAAAGCTGCTTTTTCACACTGTGCAGCATGCATTATGCAAATTACGTGATGACGTCATCTAGCGACTTCTACGACAGCCAATAGCTACTTTCCTTACTGACGAGTTGGCAACACTGCCCCCCTCACAATGCTGCCGTGTATTGATGAGGGTAAGTTGTATGGAGAGTTGCTCCTGAAAATATTTCATTTTCTCTTGTTGTAATTGAAATGTTTGTCATTTAGTGAAAACTATATTACAATATTATGATATTGTAGCGTTTTTCACCGCCACGCAGGAACTTGGAGAGACGAGTGAGCTTCTTTGCTGCACAATGCAAATGGCTGGGAGTAATTTATTTCTCTTCAGCACGTAAACACCAAAACCACCACAACCAACCTCCATAAAACACACATCTAACCACACACACCTCTGGCCGAAGCCACTAACTTAAACACCTTTTCCCAACAGGGTGAACACAAAACAATCCCTCCCGCAAAGCATGATGGTAGCCCATCAAACCCCGCCCACGCCACAATATTTTTGTCTGGGTTTTATTGCCAAATTAAGTTTGTGGCGTTTTATGGAGTTTAACATAAGTGTTAAATGCACATTGGCAAGCTGCAATTTTGTATTTGTCATTTTTATTTCTCAGTGAAAATACTGTTATTTTTGTATATACTGTATAGGGGTCAGATGTGCATTGCAGTCCGAAGACAATATATATGTTAATTGTCTTCCACAGGTATGTTCATTGTCTATCATTTTGTTTACATTTTATTTACCTAAACACACATTTAGCTTTGGTGTATTTCATCCTTTTTCCATATAAAATTTTGTATGTAGTTTTTAAGTTTGGTTTAAGGTTATAAATGAAAAATGTGTTAATTCTGTTGTAACTGGAAAGAAAAATAATGTTTTCCTGTCAATTTTAAGGTATCCTTGTGTATGTAAATGAGGGGTAAATTGAAAAATTTACGAAATGCCCTAAAGTGCATGTTTGAGAAAATAATTAATCTGACCACACAATGCTGCCGTGTATTGATGAGGGGGTCAGATGTGCATTGCAGTCGAAGACAATAGTTATGTTTAATTGTCTTCCACAGGGCCGAATAAAATAGTGGAAAGCAGCTCTTGGTGTCATCTTGGTGTTTTTGAAAGTAAAAGGCAGATCCGTTACATACAGTACACTTCAAAAAGTGCTATGTGCCATTTTTTGTCTGATATTTTAACATAATTGGACACCATGATGTAAAATAATATCCATCCATCCACCCCTTCCTCCAATATCTACAGATCTGGCCTTTAAAAACGCACGTTTTCGGAAAAGGGATCCCGCGACTTGCCGCGACTACGCGCAGCAAGCTGTGAAAATGTCCTTTAATACCTGTAGGGGGCAGTCGTGTTTCAGTCTAAAGTATTGTGTGTCCACTGAAGCCGAAAAATGTTATGTCTCTTAGGCGCCCATTGTCAGCAAGTGACAGAGCTCATAAAAGTGTCAAGCTCAAACTGATATGTATTTATTCTTCATTTTCATTCAGAATTATTATTATTATTATTGTAACGCACCCGCGCGTGTGCAAAAGGACTACAAAGATGTATGATGTTAGCCTATATTGTTTTATTGTTTTTATGCGCTTTAAACACAGACGGGCAGTGGTGGCTCAGTGGTAGGTGATTCGCCTGCCATGCGAAAGACCCGGGTTCGATTCCCAGCCATGTACTCAAAATGCCGGTGCTATGCGCTAAAATGCCACGCTATAGCTATTACATTATCAAGTTATGCTTCAGTACTTTATGCATGTTTGCAATTGAAATTTTTATTTTTGCTAAAGCTATGAAACACATTAGCACTCACCTCACAGTATGCTATAATTTAATGATAATCAAAATGAAAAATCGAAATGAAGCAAAAAGTGTAAAACAAAGGATTCACATTTATTACATTTTCACCCAGAGCGGGATTCAAACCTGGGTCTGGACGATTTTATAGGATATACAGATATTATACGGATATTATTTAAGCAACACCACACCACGTGGAAAGCCGCAAAAATTAAATTTCATTGGCTGTCACTGAGTGTCAGCTATTCACGACTGGCCCCCGTTTAGGGATTTTTAGCTAAAGAATCCGCGGCCGCTGAACGAGGAACGCAGAATCCCTGGGCTTTGACAGCATTCTCCATTCGTTATTAAAGGGTCGGAATGGGATCAAAAAGTGTCCCTGGACTTCCTGGCCCACAGCAGCCCAAACCATAATACATTGGCTCATTAATGTAGAGATAAATTTTTAACACCAGTTACTAGTATAAAAATATAACACAATACAGAAATCAATGCTATTTAAACATGTTATTTGAAGTATCACTGAACATATATTGGGTCATATTAGTAAAACAAAGAAACGAAAAAAAAGAACATCAAGACAAACAACATATAAATCTATAAAGACAATATTTTAAAAGGAATGGCAATAAAACTGAACAGGTAAGCTGAAATAAAATCAGTAGCAGCAGTAGCTCACGCTAGTAAACTAGTTACTTATTTTAATTATTATGGTAGTCAATATTAATACGAAATAATGCTGAGAAACATTATTTCAATTAATATTGACCACCATAATAATTACTAGCACAAGTTAATGCTGCTACTAATTTTATTCTGTTTGATTGCCATTCTTTTTACTTGGCTCTGGTAGATCAGGGGAGACGTGTTGTTCATCATCAGCATGTATTATGATGTGGGATGTGGTGCGCTGCTGGATCCAGCCTTACTGTCCCTGACCTGTTATAGGCAGAATCTGTTCATTTGAAGCATTTCACAGCATTTACCTCTAAAGCTTTTTCTTATTTCGGCGTAACCTTTTCTTCTTCCTCCTTTTTATTCAAATTAATAATTTGCTCAGAAAATTTGCTTGGGGGGGGTGGTGGATTTAGTCTTACCCGGGGAGCAATTCCGTGTAGAACCGCCACTGCCTATTTTCCACCACATCACGTACTTCCCTGATCACGGACTAAACTCCGCGCTTTGCTTTTAGAATGTCGTATTAACGTATTATAAGATCATATTAACGTAGCATTTATCATTCAAAGTTATTCATATCAGTGTATAGTAAGTGTGATTTGAAAAGTGCTATAACTCCACCTGCCACAGTTTCAGCCCAGTGGAACAATCTGACTACATGTGAAGTGCCATGAAAAAGTATTTGCCCCTTCCAAACACTTTAGGTGAGAACGTATAGGTTAATATGTATAGGTGAGAACAGCTGATTCACACTTGGGAAGAGTGAATAATTTGCATTTGAATGTTGTCTGGCATTGTAAGCACACGCAGTGACACTAAAAGAACAATAGGATTAATAGGAATAGGAGGCACTAAAGAGGAGGATTTTAATTTAGACTATAAAAAAAATTAACCTGCGTCTATTTTTAGGCGTGCCAGCTGCCACTTTTTAGTCTTATAATGCCCACATGACATGCTGCTGAGCTACCCATGCCAATAATCCCGGGCTTGTAAAATACGAGTACGACGGCCATCCGCGGACAGCAGCTCCTGCCTCCGTCCGCTCGCGCTGGCTCTTCTTTGAAGTCCCTGGGGCGCGTTCCATTTGCCCCGTTTGCATGCCGCACTTCCGTGTTGTGTGCGCGCGTCTCACTCACACCGCGTAGTAAAATCTGTTCTGTATTGTTTTTGGTGAACTTGAGCGCGTCAGAAAATGAACGCAAACGTTTTTTTAAATGGTCAGAGTCAGTCTGCTTGCTGTTTTCCCGACGCGTTCATAATTATTAGTCTACTTCTGCCGGTGCGCTCTGGAAAACTTCATGCATGCGGCTGAGCGCTGATTAAAACCATGGAGTAAATTAAAGAGGAGAATCACGATGCCGAATCGAAGTCCCGAGCCCAAACCTCATTTAAATTAAATTAACAAATATTATAAGTAAAAAAACAATAGCCCACGTTTAGAAAACGTTTATAACTTCTTTCCGACATGAGTTGGCCCGGTGTTATGCGCAGAGCGCCGGGAGATTTCCTGAAGCTCCGAAATCACTGGGGCATTTTTTCTAAATAGATGCTATCTTTAATACCTGATGGAGGTTTTGAGCTATATACACACGCATTTTTGAGGGGTTTAAAACGAATTAGTCCGAGCAGACCTACATAAGAGGTGAGAAGTGAGTAACTGAGCGCGCTGTCGCGTTGTATATACTGTACAACACACGTTTATCAACCTTTTGATAAAAACGCTGCCTTTTGTAAAGTGAAAGTACTTTTCAAAAGACGAACAGCTTTATTTCAGTCATAAATTCACAATCACATCACATTCCAGCTATTATTTCCAGGTTAAATAATGGATGAAATAATTATTAAATGCTGGACACAAACAGCAAATGTGATTATTATTATAAAAAGCCCGAAGAAGTTCGTGGTCATAAAATAATATTTACTTAATAATATAATATATATTGTTCATTCATGTTTTCTGATGATGTCGACACATTTTTACGTTTTAAATAAGATATGTTGGCATATTCACGAATCAGGACATTCGCATAGTTAACACTATTAGATAGAAATTAAATTAATTTCAACACCATGTAAACCGAGACATTGCCATGTCTTTCACTGTTTTGTCCCTGTTAAAACATTACAGAAAACATATAAGAAACATATTAAGAATTTTAAAGCATGGATTTGGGCATCTCATTTCATCATTATGAAAATAATATGAAGCACATATACACACATTTATCATGAAAGATCTGTTGTAAAGCAAAATAAAATTCATGTTTGCTTCAGCATTGGGAACAATATTGTTTTAGACTAAGTAATTATACACAATTCTTCGTTGTACAGTACTTGGTCCGGCTTTTAGATAAAGTCCTTCCATGCGCCATCTGACGGATATTCAGTGAAGCACAACACATTTATTTAAATTCCCGAATGTTGCTTATGGCAAGTCGCGGCACGCCGCGCGCCAAATTGCGGCATCCCGCGGGAAAACACGCGCAGTCTTAATGGCCACATCTGTACACTACTTATCCTTATTCTTTTCAGGGTTGTGAGAGTTTACCCCAGAGAATTTAAGGCACAAGTTAAGAGAGCCGGTGCCACAAGCCAGTGCCACTTAGGTGCAGAACCATCTGAGGGCGCAATGAAACCCACACACCCAATCACATAGTACAGGCAATTTAGAAACCTTATATCCTTATCTCACCTTTGCAGTTTCACACGGTGGCCATAAGTATGGTTGACCATGATTCACCGCAAGTTTTGGCGCTGTAATTACGTTTTAATCATTCTGTGCGAAATATTAAACATGTTTACTTTGCGGAACGTTGGGCGGTCATTCACAGCAGCTCATGGTGCCTAGCAACGCATTTCACCGCAAGTCAAACCGCATAAGTGAAAGAGGGTTATTAGCAATCAACCTAGATTTAGACTGTAGGGAAGAAACCAGAGTACTGGGAGGAAACCCACCAGGCACAGGGATAACTCTCAAGCTTCATGCACACAGAACCAGAGGTAAATACAAGACATTAGTGATAGCCATTAAGCCACCAGGCCATCTCCCAAATAATTCCATGTTATCAAAACATACACTCTCACTCACTCATCTTCTATACCACTTTGTCCTATATTCAGGGTTGCAGGGACCTGGAGATTATCCTAGGCGGCTTAGGCCATAAGGCAGGGTACAGGATCTACCTGTACCCTCCAGGGCACACACACATACTCACACACTCATTCTCACACTACAGGCAATTTTGAGAACGCCAATTAGCCTAACCTGCATATCTTTGGACTTAGGGAGGAAACCGAAGTACCCGGAGGAAACCCACCAAAGCACGGGGAGAACATGCAAACTCCATGCACACAGAGACGGGAATCAAGCCTGGCCGGGAATCAAACCCGGTGCAAGGCGACAGTGCTATCCACTACACCACCGTGCTGCCACCAATACATACTGTACAGTCTGTGCAAAAGTCTTAGGCATCCTTTTGGTTTTAGTAAAAAACCTTTTATGGATTTTCTAACATTTTAGGACTTTATTAATAAGTTAACATGAATACATTTCTGATGCCCAAACAATAATATTCCAGCAAAAAATAAAATGTTACAGAAAAATACTTGTATGCAAAGAAAACAATGCAGCATATTACTGTACATAAGCAGGCACTTTTTTCAGACAAAAAACTAAATGGAAGCAGGGGCGAAAGTCCTTTGTCTTGCACAAAACATATGATGTCACTTATTACTTTAATCCTAACTTGCTAAAGAGTTAATTAGTCAGCTGATTTAGTTAATGGATGGAACAAATATGTGGCAGGACTTAACTTATTTTTCTGCACTAAAATGGCAACAACTATGGAATTCTCATGTGAACTGCAAACTTTTTTGGCACATTTCTGTACATGATCTTGAGGAAGAAATCAAGCAAGTAACACCAGAGTACTGCAGATGTCTTTATGAGTTTATGGCGGATCCAGTGGGTTTTCTAAAATAAATAATTTCATACGAAATATTGGTGTATATGAGTTCTTGGCATAAAATCAAATATTCTTGTCTCATTTTTTTTTAATGTCTATGAAACATGGCATATATATTATAATGCAGTACATGTATTATTTTGTTTACATACAGTTCTTTTTGTCCCATACAGTGCAGAAGCATTTTAATAACTGATTTCATGGCTGTGCTGTATAATAACAGCCAACACTACACTTTATCTGAGCTTACTTGTTGGTAATTATTTATTTATAGTCTTGAAAGTGTTTACTCCATGTATGTGGCAAGTGTGAGGGTTCCTGGTGACCAAACACACAGCTGTAATGAGATGGATTGTCTGATCATTACAGAAACAGCTCAAAGGGTATTCTACAAGAACTGTGCTCCCCAGAATAAAAAGTGTCTGCAAGAATCAGTCTACAGACAATCTACAGTCAAGAGTCAATTTACACTAGTTTTAGCTGTTGGATTTCAAATAGACAAAAAATGACTAGGCTTAGTATTACTGAATGCAGCAGTGTGACATTGTTGGAGGCAACACATTCATCCTCCCTGTGAATGGAATACATTTAGACTCCCTGTAGACGTAAATAGTCTGAAGGAAGACAACTGCAATGTGAAATCTGAATTCTAATAGAGAAAAAGGAGGAGGATCGACTGTGGAATCTAATGAGGTCTTGGTGTGTAAAGAGCACTTAAAAAGAGGAGCCTGGGTCACAAAGCAGCAGGGAGGCATGAAATTAATGTAATACCCTAAATGTACTATACTGTTGAAGTGTGTGAATAACACACATGACAGGTCTCTTTAATGTTGACCAATGATTCAGCTGATTGTGTGCTTTGTAGTTTAAGTCAAAAAAATATATATTGGTATCAAAAATTACATTTCGTTAGTGCCTTAAATGCCTGTTTCGTGAAATTAATAGCAATTAACAATTAATTACGTTCAATTGTAAATTCACCTTCAGCAGCAATAACTTGAAGTAATTGTTTCCTGTATGACTATAAGTGAGTTTTGGTCAATTCTTCTTCATAACATTGCTTCAGTTGTATGGTGTTTTAGGGCATCCACATATGCACAGGTCCACCACAGTATTTCAGCTACAGTAGGCTTTGACTAGGTCATTCCAAAATCACAATTCTTTTATTTTTCAGCCATTCTGATGTAAATTTACTGGTGTGCTTTGGGTCATTGTCCTGTTGCATGACCTAATTTTAATCATGACCTAAGTTTTAGCTGTCAGACAGATGGGTGACTGCAAGGTGCCTAGGTCCTGTGGCTGCAAAACAAGGCTAAATCATTACCCCTCCACCACTGTGCCTGGCAGCAGGCATAATGGGTTCCTTCTGAATTTGCTTTTTTAGCTTTTCCCAAAACATGGTGCTAGGCATTAAGATTTTTGTCTCATCTGGTTATAGGGAATTGTTACAGAATCCTTGTGGTTTGTTTAGATTCAGTTTTGCAAATCTCACTCATGCTTCCATGTTCTTTTAGATAGATAATGTTTCTTCTGGCAACCCTTCAAAACAAACTGTACTTGTTTAGTCTTCTTCTAATTTTGCATTCATGGACTAATATGTAACATTCTTAGTGAAGCCTGTAAGGCCTGAGATGTACATTGCACTGCAAATGCTTTCCATGTTCTGACCTTGAGGTGCTGGGATATTCACTTCTGTCATGATTGGCAACTGTCATGTGTAAATGATTTTTACTTATGAATAATCTTTCTTACTGTAGACATTAAACTGAATGTTTTTTGAAAGTAAAAGGCAGATCCGTTACATACAGTACACTTCAAAAAGTGCTATGTGGCATTTTTTGTCTGATATTTTAACATAATTGGACACCATGATGTAAAATAATATCCATCCATCCATCCCTCCCTCCAATATCTACAGATCTGGCCCTTTAAAAACGCACGTTTTCGGAAAAGGGATCCCGCGACTTTTCAGATTGATGTGCAGCAACAATTGCTTCTCCATGACCATCGCTCATGTCTTAGCCTCTTGGCATCGTGTTAAAAAAATCTGTATACTCCAGACTAGCAAACTCCCAAAACTTTAGCCTTTATCGAGGTCTGCACACCTGCTTATGATCAATGAATCAAGGGCAGATGATTAGCAGCACCTGGCTGTAACTTGCCTGCTTAAATCCTGTGGAAGCAGTAAAGGGAATGCTTTGTATTGCCCACAATTTTTCTCCACTTTTTGGCTTAATTTTTGTTAAATAAAAAATGGCATGGTTTGAACATTTTTATTCGTCTGATGATGTATTTGCTAAGAATACACTAAGCTAACTAAGACCTGTTACAGACAGATAATATTTATTAATTATTTTTTAACACATAAAAAAAAAAAACATTAAAAACAATAAAAGAGGGGGTACTTACATTTGAACATGACTAATTAAAGGTATAATAAAGCTAAGGTATACTGTAGGTCAAACTTATGCATGTTACGTACTTATAATCACACCTTGGCTATAATTCTAGCAGATGCTATTGTGGTATTTGTCAAACAGCATTTCATAATTACCATATAGCAGACACTGAGGTTTTGTGTGTTCTGCCTAAAGATTTGTCAGGGATAATTTTGGTTCTCATATGTTGTTTGGAGTACAGTGTGGCACCTCTACCATATAGGCTTGATTGGTGCTGAGATGGTTGTCCTTCTAAAAGGTTCTCCTCTCTCCTCAGAGGACCTCTGGAGCTCTGACAGAGTGACCATCGGGTTCTTGGTCACCTCCCTGACTAAGGCCCTTCACCCAAGATCGCTCAGTTTAGAGGGCTGGTCAGCTCTAGGAAGAGTCCTGGTGGCTTCAAACTTCTTCCACTTATGGATGATGGAGGCCACTGTGCTCATTGGGACCTTCAAAGCAGCAAAAATCTTTCTATAACCTTCCCCAGATTTGTGCCTCAGGACAATTCTGTCTCAGAGATCTACAGACAATTAATTTGACTTCATGTTTGGTTTGTGCTCTGACATGAACTGTCAACTGTGGGAGCTTATAAAGACAGGTGTGTGCCTTTCCAAATCATGTCCAATCAACGGAATTTACCACAGGTGGACTCCAATTAAGCTGCAGAAACATTTCAAGGATGATCAGGGAAAACAGGATGCGTCTGAGCTAAATTTTGAGCTTCATGGCAAAGGCTGTAAATATATGTACAGTACATGTGCTTTCTAAATGTTTAAATTTTTAATAAATTAGCAAAAAAAAATTATTGTCATTATGTGTTGTGTGTAGAATTCTGAGGAAAAGTGATGCGCTGTAAATACTTTCTGGATGCACTGTATATGTGCTTTGTTTGTCTAGCATTAAATTTTGAGTCAATGAAGAAAATGGACAATTCTGTTATTATTATAGTTACATCTGCAAAAAACAATGCACAGAGAACACATATCAAATAAGAACACCAAAGACACAGTATGTGACTTTTGTTCACAAAATATTATTTTAGATAGATAGCTCGGCTTGGTAGACTAGGCCTATTGCGAGGCAATCTGGTGTAGATACAAGTCCAAACAAGCACATTAAAATTACAGTGGAGAGGTCTTCCTTTTTCATGGCTATTCATAAAGACAGTTACACTGAAATGAAAGCAGATTACTATATTCCTCAGAGTTGCAAACACCCAAACAGAATACAACTTTTAAAAAATTGTTTGCCATTAATATATTGGTGTAATTATTATGCACTACTTGGCACACATTACACTTTCACACACAGGCTTCGAATTCTCTACTTGCAGTTGTGAGATTAATCTGCATGGTGCAACACAACTCACATTATGAAATGTTCTTTTAGCAATTAAACTCTAAAACTCAAGAATCTTACAACCAGCATAAAAAAAATAAAAAATAAAAATCCGCACCTATACTGTTTAGGCTGATGAAATGGAGGTGAGGTTTGAACCACCAACCCTGGATTTGAATGCAGCCAAAGTATAATTAATTTAAATTAAATAAAAATTAGGAATGGGTCGTAAGTTAAAAACATTTACTTTACTTTTACTTAATTAATATATTATTTAATTATTTTACTGTTTGACTTAAAAATGATGTAAGCAGCCGTTAACTACCGACTGACCAAAAGCAATTTGGCAACACCTGAATACAATGAGCAATTGAGCTACAAATAAAAGAGGCATGGTACTTTCTGAAGTGGAAAAAAGGCCAAAGTAATATGAATTGATTTTCTACTTCTGAGAAAAATCAAACAGAGTTGTGAGCTGTTCAACTGGTCAACATGACATGAGAACAGAGGAAAACAAAACTGCACAATTACTCTTCACACAAAGAAAAACAGTAGCATAAAGTGTCTAATGCTTTAATATGTAAAGAATAAATAATGATATGCTGTTAAAGGAAAATGATTAAAAGCAGGGGGGTAAGCTGGAGCCCAGTGTATGGCTGAAGTAATTTATTAATTTTTCATATCATATTATATATCATATCATCATAACATTTTGTACTTCTCTTATACCATAACAATAATTAAAATGTGCCTTTTCATAATGAATGCCATTCCATACTTTTTGTAGTTATGTATAATTATTCAAGGGACACAAAACTCTATCTATCTATCTATCTATCTATCTATCTATCTATTACCTGCAGTAATCTCCTACAGGAGCAGTAAGAACAGAAGGACAGGCTCAATACTCTGCCTGTTTCCTCTGACTTTATGTGCTCCCGTTACAGCAGAACCCATTACCCAGAATCCCTTGGGCTCTCCTGGCTCACCATGATTAAATGCCCCTAGCTTGAAGTGCCTGAACTGAGCTCACCCCTCCGTGTTATTAAAATGTTGAATAAATGACTAAAGAAAGCAAACAGAAAAATGAAGCCGTGTCCAGAGATTGCAGCACCGTTTCCCTTTAATTCAGGTAAAGGTTCTAATGTTAAAGATGAAGGAAATGCAGTACAGTACTTTTAAGTCTGTTTAATTATGCATACAATTTAAATTACACCATACTACTATTCAATCATAACAAACTGAAGGAAATTCTTTTTTAATTTTTTGATTTAATTTAGATATTCACATAAAGAGTTACATAATTAAGTCACTCCAAAACACACCACACAAATGCTGAATGCCATTGTCTGGAAATCTGAGTAATCTTTGTGTTTGTCTGAAAATCAAAATCATAACTTCAAACAAAAGAAAAAGCAGAAGGAGCCCATTTTTGCAGCTTATGTGATGCACTGCATTTATTTATGTGTTTATCACTGTGTGAGAAGCACACTACAGCGGAGTAACAAGGTGACCCTGTGAAAATATATGGCCAGATGCTGCCAAGACTTCCCAAGGTGTTATTTGTCATCTGCAGGCCTCCTGTGCAGACTTTCAGAGCTACTTTATATCAGCCACTTCATCAACACACACACACACACACACACACACTTTCAGTATAACATCCCCCAATTAAAAAAAAAAAAAAAAACACTTTTAATTTCAGCAGTGCAGAGTATTCTCTTCTAATACTGACCCAAATTTCAGTGGCAAATTTATTGCTTATCAAAAATAAATGCAGCATTTTACTCCTGTGATATATATTGTTTAAGAGTTTATTATTACTCTAGTTTATTATTATATAGACTGAAAAAAAACCTTTTTAATTTCATCAGATCAATATTTGAAACTGAAGTCTATGTGTATATACTGTTTGCTTTATTTTTTAATTTATCTTGGTTTTCATTGAACCTCTAAAGCATGTTCAGAGTACCAGTGCTAATTATCACTACTGATTTTAACTACTGATAACTGAAAGCTTATAAGAGCACAATATTTTGTAGGATAAATGGCTTTATATTTTGACACTCTTACTGCCAAATTACTGCACAATTACTGCTCAATCTACAGTATCTATTTTGTTTTGTTTTTTAGAGATGACCTTGTTTTTTTTTTAAATGAAAAGTCTCTTGTAAAATACAGTTATACAGTTTGACAGCTGCTGTGATGTGGTGTTTAACACTGGAAAAATAAAAATTACCCCTTAAAGCGACAGTACCATATTGTTACTGCCTCAGTGTAAAAAAAAAAAAAAAAAACTACTTAAAACCAATATAATGATTTACTTAGTGTTTAAATCTAGGCAAAAAAAGGATTTATTTAGTCAAGCATTTTTGTGAACAGATTAGCCTTAGGTAAAAGGGCAGATCTGGTGGACTCTTGAACATATAGTATTAGGTATGTTTAGATGCTGTCTTCCCCACTCTCACTGCTGAAGTAAGAGAAGAGGAGGAATGAGACCCTCCCCTTTCCCTCATCTCATCTTACACAGTAACCCTTCCTCCTCTCTTATTTGAGTTTTACAAACATGCACACATGTGTGCGCGCATACACACACACACACACACACTGATGGAAACACTGTTTTATCAGAAAAAGAAACAAGAAATCTCTCTAATGACACACTAACGGAATCACTGCTGTAACATGTGTGTTATAAGAAACAGTACACACGTGCTTTACACACAGGCATACAAACACAAAATAAAATATGTTTTACGCGCACACGTGGCCACAGTGTTATAGTAAACACTACACATGTGCTTGATCAATGATGTTGATTATACCAGTAAGAGACACGGCCTAAGACCGAGCAGGGGAGATGTTTACCCACAATTCCGCAGTGCAAGAGAGAGAAAAACCATTGACTTAGTTGTGATCACGTGCCGCTCAGCATCAACACAAGAAGCGCATGCGTGGTACATGATACTCGATGCTCGTAAACCAAGACTTGCTCGTTTAACAATTTTTTTTTTACTAAATTTTGTTTATTCTGCAGAACGCTAGCAAACCGCGTTACTCGCAATCCGAGGTTTAACTGTATATAGAAATAAAATTGGAGACTTCCATGTGACTTACTTAATGAAAATGAATCCAAATGTGACGCATAAAAATGCAGTGATGCATAAAAATGGTGAAGCAAGCGTTCCAGAGAATGAAAGCCCTAGGTATAGCTAAACTTCTGAGGCTCTAATATGGCTGCCATGTGTAAAAACAGACAGATAATATTCACAACTGCATAGTTGCTGGAAACCTAAACAAGGCATTAATGAGATGAAGAGGTAGCAGCATAGAGGTTAGGCACTACTACTGTCTCTTTTCTCAATAAAAAAAACTCTCCTCCTGGCAAATCAAACTGATGACACTTCTTCTCCTTATACTGTACCATTTAAAAATTCAAGGAATTCAAGTTCAAGATGCATTTTGAGACTGGTACTGTGTCTGAAAGCTATGGAACAGAAATTTGCTGGATTAATAGGTAAAACCCAAGTGGCACAGGTGCATAGTTCATAGATTAAAATATATATATGTGCTTATATAGAAGCCTTTCTGGAGTGTGTTAACGCGGAAGTTTCAGACTTCAAACTGTGTATTTGGGTTTTTGGATGTCAGGTAGAACAAAAGTTATCATTACTTTTATAAAGAGTACTGCATATTTTACCATTACCCGAATATGTAAAAATAAGTTGCAAAAATTAGCTCATAAAATGAGCATATTATTATTTTAATTTTTTGGTTATATAAACAAATAAAAACACCCAAAATTGATAATGTGTATTTGTGCTATTTCTTTGCCTTTGTGATACAGTTTATTATTTTTTGCTCAGTCATGTGTGGAGAAGTTGGTTAAAATAAACTAAAATTCAGTTTATTATATTGCTAATTTTGTGCTGAAAAGAATGGTCATTTTATACTGCACAATCTTGAGCTCTATATGTGTTTATTTAAAAAAAATGAATTGCTCTGAGCTTTAAGGGCTGTATGTGGATGAAATCATTATTGGTTGCAAGAAGCTGAGAAGCATGACGAAAACTTAAAGTGTTAGATTAAGCCAGAGATATACTCATGCTCAGACTGTAAATGTAAATTTGGGCTAAAGAAGGGATGTTAAGACAAACATATGTTTACAAACAAAGGACATAAAACCCCGACCTGAATTCAAACTAGAAGCGGAGGACTTCTAGTTTGCCAATCAGGAACAATCAGACACTTAGAATGCACCAGCCAGTTTCTAATTGGCTAATATTGACCCTAGTCAAGTCAAGTCAAGTCAAATTTATTTATAGCGCATTTAAAAACACCCGAAGTTGACCAAAGTGCTGTACAATGATAGAAATAAAATGACCAGAATTAAACAGCATAAAATGAAGGCAAATAAAATTAAATATAACTATAAAAATCAGTTAGTGACAGTTAATAAAACAAATGAAAACATGCACAAACGATTTAATAATAAATAAATAAATAAAAAATTTATATATAAAAATAAATCAATTAAACTAACTAAAAGTAAAATAAAAAGAAATAAAAGAGGGTAAAATGTCTCAGCCAGGTGTAAAATCTAAGGAAAAGAAATGAGCTTTCAGTCTGGATTTAAAAGTTTCTAATGTAGGTGCTGCTCTAATATTAAACGGTACACCATTCCATAATTTAGGCGCAGCAACCCTACCTTAGTCTCTGGTTTTAGAGTTATAACGCTGATGTAGTTTGTGCTATATGTTTATAAATATTAATATAAATAATAAGTTCTCCGTCACTATGAACAATGTTTAACTTTTGATTTCTTTTGTTTATATGACAAAATATAAAAAAGCCATAAATATACAAAAATAATACAGCACTAAAAATAAACTGTACAGGAGAGGGTGAACACTTTATTTTTACATGTATTGTTCATGCACCTTACTTAGAGAGACTCGCTGATGTGAAGAAATGAAGGAGAGGAAGATGGTTGGGGAGAAGGTTAGTGTTTGAAAGAAAGGGCCTTTTTCATAATAAGACAGGGTAATTCCCCTACAGGGGGGGTGTTCTCTTTTTTAAAAAAATCTGTCCAGAGAGATTTTTCTGCACAGAACAAATTACAGTGAAACCTTGGATTACAAACATAATTCGTTCCTGACTGCTGCTGACTCGTGCCTTTGTTCAGCTAATAGTGACAGCTTGGGATGGTGGTTACTGGGTTGTGTTACAAGGGGAAGTTTGTGAACAGAGATACATTTTAGGCAATGTTTTTGGTCATGAACCTGTACAGATGTGTCAATTAGGAATGTGCGTTTTTCCCACGAAAGGCCGCAATTAATTTTGTGGAGTGCTGGTAAATCCGGCAAGCACCATTTTATAATTTAAATGAATGTGTTGTGCTTCACAGAATATCCGCCATATGGCGCATGGAATGACTTTATATGTTGTGCTATAAAATTAATAATAAAAAGTTTGTAATGTCTTAACAGGGTTCAAAGTCTCAGCTTAAATCTTAAAATTTATTTCATTTCCTGATAAAAGGTTATCTGATAGTGTTAACTGTGTGAATGTTGTGATTTGTGAATATGTCAAAAAAAACATACAGTACTGTATTTGCGTTAAAACGTAAAAATATGTCAACATTGAGCACCATCAGAAGACATACAGTAAGTGTTGGGTGTAATGCGTTACAAAGTAACGTTAGAGCGTTAGAGTACTTGGATTACTTTTTTTGATGTAATGATGAATCTACCGCGTTAGGGCCGCCATTTAAGTACTCCATTATTGTGTTATGTTTTAATATAATCTGTTATTCAGACAATTTATGTAATTCGTGAGCCAGACAACAGCCACTCCCAATCCGTTAGCTTGCGTGTGTGAAAGTCGTCATACAAGCTCCGTCCCCAATAACCCTCCCCCCTCTGTTATTCTTGCTGTTATACCCCCATCTCACCTAGACTGCGTAGGTGAGATAAGAGTATTAGTAGGTAACAGTCAGTCTGGTTTCAAGCCCCATCATAGTACAGAAACTGCACTAGTTAAGATTGCAAACGACTTGTTTTTAGCTTCGGACCAAGGCTGCATCTCAATACTAGTCTTGCTTGATCTTAGTGCTGCATTCAACACTATAGATCATAATATTCTCATAGATCGCTTACAAAATCACATAGGTATTCAGGGACAGGCATTAAATTGGTTTAGATCATACCTGTCTGATCGATACCATTTTGTAGATCTAAATAGAGAACCGTCTGGTGTAATGGAAGTAAAATATGGGGTCCCACAAGGGTCAGTTTTAGGACCTCTGCTGTTCTCAATGTACATGCTTCCCTTGGGTAACATCATTAGAAGACATGGGATTAGTTTCCATTATTATGCTGATGATACCCAATTATATATCTCAACAAAACCAGACAAAATACCTAAATTGTCTAGATTAACCGAGTGTGTCCAGGACATAAAAGATTGGATGACCAATAACTTTCTTTTACAAAACTCAGACAAGACAGAGATATTACTCATCGGCCCAAAACCAGTCTTTTGATATGCTACAATCCACCACGCTCCTTAAGATCACAAAACTCTGGACTTCTTGTAATTCCCAGAATTTCAAAATCTACAAAAGGGGGTAGGGCTTTTTCATATTTAGCTCCAAAGCTTTGGAATAGCCTTCCAGACAGTGTTCGGGGAGCAGACACAGTTTCCCAGTTTAAAAGTAGACTCAAGACGCATCTCTTTAACCTGGCATACTCATCCCATAACTTCATACTTCAGTACATCTATCCTAAATGGCAACTACACTTATTCTCTCCATCTGTTCTGTACTTTTTGTATCACGAGGCATCTGGAGATTGTACCAGCTTCAGTAGACAAAGGCCAGCCCTGTGAGGATCCTGAGGCATGCAGAGAAGGACCAGCTCCAGCTAGATTCTGCTTTATTATGGTTGGAGCTACACATCCTGCTCCTGTGCTCCCAGTGATCCAGACCCCATCTGCCCTCTGCACCTACTGATTCATCCCTATGCTGAAGTGGACTTCATGTTAATTTAAGGAATTTCTGTTATATTGTACTTTCAGCTGCATAACACACATGATGTTATATCATCTACCCAAATGAGGATGGGTTCCCTGTTGAGTCTGGTTCCTCTAAAGATTTTATCCTATTGCCATCTCAGGGAGTTTTTCCTTGCCACTGTCGCTGTCACCCTTGGCTTGCTCATCAGAGACATTTCATTTATTCATCTCATTATTATCTAGACACATTTTTCTCACACATACACAATTTATTATTATTATTATAATTATAATTATTTATTTTTTTTATATATATTTTTTAATGAATTTCTTTCATTTTTGTGAAGCTGCTTTGAGACAATGACCATTGTTAAAAGCGCTATATAAATAAATTGGAAATGAATTTAATTTAATTAATGAGCGTTGGGTCATGACTAAAAGGACAAGATCTTGAATACAAGCAGCCGAAATGGGTTTTCCTTAGAAGGGTAGCTGGCTTTTCGCTTAGAGATATGATGAGAAGCTCAGTCATCCGTGAGAAACTTAGAGTAGACTCCTTTGCATGAAAAGGTCCAGCTGAAAGAGGACCAAGGGGCAGACCAAGGACTAGACTGAGAAATTATATCTCCACACTGGCCTGGGAACGCCTCAGGATGCCCCAGTCAGAGTTAGCTGAGGTGGCGGGGGAAAAGGAAGTTTGGGGTTGCCTGCTGGAACTGCTCCCTCAATGGTTCCTCTTCCACTGTCACAAGCCAAGACCAGCCCCTTCCAGCCCTTTCTGGGTGCGGCCTCAGGTGGGAGTCCTCGCTGACGTCCATCGTCTAGGCGGCTTTCTTGGCTGAGCTTTCTTGGCTTTTTCTCTTCAGCAGCGGGGACGCAAAGATAGCTTCGCGCGGGAGTGAAGGTGCCGCGGAAGCTCGCACAGTTCATCTTGTGCTGTCCTCAGCGCGAAGATCAAAGGGCGGAATTCCAGTCCCTGGGGCACATCATATCGCCCACTTGCATGCCACTATTCCATGCTCCACTGCATGTCTCTTTAAGTAAGATCCTATTAATGTTAATTATCAAGATCCTATTAATGTTAATTATCGCCAGCAGGCCCTCAGGGGCCAGATGTGAAGGTTCCAGAGCTCGGGCAGGGGATGAAGTATTGTCCCCTGGGCTTGAGACAAAAGATCCCTCCTTACTGGAATTACCCACGGTGAGCCGTCAAGGAGAGATATTACTGTAGATCCGAGAACCACACTTTGGTCGGCCAACAGGGCACTATCAGTAAGAGGCGCAGACCCTGTTGATGGACCCTCGCCAGGACTCCCAGGAGCAGAGCCACGTATGGGCTATAGCAACCAGACCCAGGAGTCAGAGAGTAGTTAAGGGGACATTGTGCTGTCTCTTGAAGGCAAAGAGGTCCACCTCTGCTACATAAAATCTCTCCTAGATTTGACTGACTACTCCGGGGTGGAGTTTCCATTCCTCATGTGTCACAGCTTGTCTGGACAGCAAATCTGCTTCCACATTCATATGCCCTGGAATGTAAATCGCCCTGATGACAGGAGCTTGTCCTGTGCCCAAAGCAGAACCTGGTGCGCTAGCTTGTTCAAATGTCGCGAGCGCAGAGGAATGCACAATCCTTATCCTTGATGCCCGTAAGATTCAGCCACAAGTGCCTTTCTGCGAAAACCATAGCAGCTGTAGAATGACCGATTGCACAGGCCGTCTGCTTTGTTGCACAAAGAGACAAGTCTGTGGCTTGGTGTAATTCCCAGAATGCCCTATCATCAAGAGCCCCGCCAGTGCTCAAGTCTTTCAGCAGGTCAGCCTGGTCACTTCTATCTGGGGCATCATCATATATCCCTGCGCTTCCGCATCAACGATATTCGAATAAATCGAAGTCGATGGCATGAAAACACGGGACGAATATGGCTTGCTCCATAGAAAAGTTAACTTGTCATGAAGGTCACTAAAAAGGGGGAAGAGCGTCGTTGAGGCTTCGGCCACCTGACAGAAACCTGTTGTCTAGTTTCAAACGCTTTGTGGGACGCTCGCTGCTGGTACTTAAAGTAACTCATCATACGCTCTGTCTTTACTAGAGGATGTCTCTCCTACCCATTCACAAGTAGCGCCGGAGCACGCTTGAGAAGTGGGCGGAGGAATTTTCTGATCCGGCGAGAGAAAGGAGAGGAGAATCCGTCTCGTGCACGTCTGCCAGATCCATGCGAGAACCCCAGGAATGCGCCGCACCTTGCAGCTTCTCTTTAAAGAAGGCGAGCCACGCGTGAAGCACTTTGATGGGGAGGAGGTCACAGTGCTCAAACTCTCCTTGACGCCCAAGGAGAGCGTGACTTTTCCCCAAACACTCGAAACAAGTGTGGAGATCGCCCCCCAGGGATAGGATTATCACGCGGAGGGACATATTTCGCTTGAAGCCCAGCCATATCGGTGAGTAAAAGATTTTCCTATCTTTGCTGGTCTACACACACGCAAACACAATACCAGTCCTGAAGACAAAAAGATCTAAAGAATGTTTCCGGTTTACTCCTATTTATAACCTGCAGGTGCACTTCATCAGATGTTTGATACACACAGGCTTCACAACCGGCAACACAAAAAGATGTTCCCATAGCGTTTTCATGCAGCATCGAGTGTAGCTTTTAAAAGGGAACAGCAAAATGCATGGTGACAAAGCTCCCATACAGCATATAGTGTCCACTATTAAACTAATTATTACCGGACCTTGTGAAATATGCAAAGTGCATCAGTAAGCTGTAATGCTACAAACACAGTGTTGAAAAAAATCTAAAAAGTTTGGTTAGCATTGTTGCCTAGAGCAAATTAAAGGGGAACAATAAAGCAGACTTTCCAGGCATGTCAAAAGTAAACCTCAAAATAAGGATTCATGTCAGAACAACATGACCTTCTCACATACAGAAATGATAATATGGTTTAACAGAATACAGATGAATAAATTAAAAAAATGCACAAGTGAAGTTCAGAAGTGGATGAAAGACATATGAGAAGAGAACAGGTCACTTGCTGACAATGATGGTGACTGGGACAAACTGTAATTTATCCTTTACCATGTAGCACAGCTTGATAAGCATGGCATTTTACCTCCCTCTGTGGACTTACATAATGATGATTCTGGTTTGAAACTTATCACCACTTCAGGCCAATTTTGAGTTTGAGAAATAGAAAAAGGTCTCTTTAAGTATGACACTCTACTGAATTGCATGGACCAATTTGTTTTACATCACTTCATGCTTATTGTGAATAAATATATAAGTGTCCTCTGTCAGCACTGTGATGCAGCAGTCGGAGACACAGCAACGAAACATAAAAGATCTTGCTGGAGATCATATCTGACACCATGTTCAGAGTGGCCTGACAAAAATCCAGAATCTACAGACTGATCTATTGAACTACAGATCTTGCTCTTCGACTTGTCAAACGTATATATTTATGATACGTTGCTGTCATGAACACCTACATTATTGGGTTGCTTTACAGTGCTCTGCTGTATAGTTAGAGTTTTGGTATGTATGTTAAGGAAAATGACAATGTCATTGTGAACTAGCTGAAGTTGATTGTGATGGAGGGATTAACAAAGAGCCTTACAAGAAAGTGGCAGAATCCTGCTGGAGATTTCAGACAAATGTCAAGCATGCTACAAATGAATGCTGAGTGCAGATATCATACAGTAATGTCAGCAGTGAAGCAACTCCAGTACTTAAAAGTGAGGCTGTCTGCATATCTCCATACTATAGCCACAGCGGGAAATATGCAAGGGCTGTTCCCCAATTCTCTGTTTATGTTAAGTTGCTAAAGAAAGAGGAAATAAAAATACTTCAAGACTCCATTGAAAAGCATTTACATCTCCAAACTCTCTGTGTTTCCATCCAATAATGTCCCCAAAAGAATGTCCTTCCCACTTGAAAACCGAAGATAATTTGTTTCAGAGAGTTGGTTACACAGATATTGTGACACACAGATCCAGTTTAGTCAAGTGAAACAGATTATGACAGAAGTTCCCAGTCAACATTTCCTAAAACCTACAACATGTTGCTACTGAGGTGAATTGTGTCATTTCGTCCGGACTGCAAGGAAACATTGTGGAACACTATGAGATATCCTGCAGGAGGACACTTGTCTGGAACCTGTACTGTACCTGGGACCTGTCCAGCCATGTAACCATTTTATCTGGGTAGGAAAAAATACAACAGCATGTATTTTCCCAAAGGACTGGCATAAATTTGAATTGAATTGTTTGCTGTTTAAAAAGCTACGTCTTCAGTTCTATTTTAGGCAACATAATTCATTTTTTTTGACATTCATCATAATGAATTTATCAAATTGTGCATAATGTATTTCACATACACTACTACAGTAGTTAACTTGCTCACAGTAAAAAGCGTATCAACATAAAGCATTTTATTTAACTGAAAATTATGTTAAATTAGTTATTTTTTTAATTTTTTTATTTATAATATCTATTTATGATTTTCAAGCAGATGGTTTTGTATTTTAATAAAATGTTATTTATATTTTCTATTTTTCTATTCAACACACTATTGTTGTAGGATTACTGTTTATGTTACAGGCTAGGATAGTACAAATACACTTTTAAGACATGATTATCTGGAAAACAGCCACATATTATACTAAAGCATCTAAGATAATTGAATATAACCTTCTATTATTAGCACATTCATATTTGTGAAAGGCAGGTAATGAGGTGATGAATCAAATCTAGTGTGTTACGGCTGGACGTGTCAAGAAGGCTAAAAAACTTCAAGGACTGGAATGTGTAACAATTGGAAAATATTTACTATAAAACACAATGACATATGAAACATCAATTCTTACATCTCACTGTGCACTGCAATTTCACCGAGTTAAAACAAAGTTGTTTTTTCCCTTTAACCCCATGCTACAATAAAAATGCATCCGTCCCAAAAGCACTTGCTAAATTCTAGAATAGCAAAAGCTATTTTTCTCTGTCACCTCAGGTTAAAAAGGAAATCTGTGTACAGCCCTTTATAGTGTGTCACCGGAGCCTGCAAGGATTTTAAATCCATAGCTTGGAGTTCCTTGACCAGGATGATGTAAAGTCTGAGCTGGTGTGTATTGCATCAGATGGTGGAATTTAGACTCTCTTAGGTAAGGCACCTATACTAACTCACCTCTTGGAATATTGACTTTCATACTGTACAGATGAAATTTAATCCATCATAGTGGTGCTTTGAGCTCCTCTCTTACATTTAGAAAGGGGAATACAGACATGCTTATATAAATAAACTATCCTTGTGCTGTATGAGACAATGGCAAGAACTAACCTTAGGTGACCAGAAGACGTAGCTTTAGCGATTAGCCCTTTGTTGCGTGAATGGTAAACCCAAACGCGGAAGAGGACAAGTAGGCAGGATAATCACGCTATTTAGTTTAAGGACTCAAAACTCGGCGAACGAATCCGAAGTGGCATCGGCTAACTTAATGACTGAGCAGCGTGTTGTGGTTTGTTTACTCCTTTTATGCTTCCTGGTTCACGACCGCATGACTTCCGGGTCCTAGTGCCAGTCGCATATCGAGTGTGCACGGTGTAGGCGGGACCGCCGTCAATGATTTGGGGAGGAGGAGCAGGGAGGGTGGGTGAAATCATAGGTGAGGTGATGAAGGGTTTTAGTTGTGATGTATGGAATATGGGGTGAATTAGGAGCGCCGCAGGAAGCTGGAGCTGATAGGTGACAAGGTTTATCCTTAGGGTGATGCGGTATGGGCCAATAATTCGAGGTGAAGGTTTTTGTGACTCAGTGTGCAGATGGAGGTTCTTTGTTGATAGCCATACCCTGTCACTTACTTTGTACAAGCGTCCCGGAGGGTGTCGACGGTGATGCTGGGTGATGTAACTGGTGTTGGCGTGTTGGATGGCGAGGTTGGCTTGATTCCACAGCCGTTGACACCTGCGGACCAACTGTTGGGTCCGGTTCTTGCTGGGCGAACATCAGAGGTTGGAAACCATGGCAAACATCAAATGGGCTTAAGCTGGTAGCAGAGGAGACATGGAGGTTGTGGGACAGTTCTGCCCATGTGAGGTAGCGGGCCCAGGAGCGCTGGCGATCGGAAACAAAACATCTCAGGTGGTGAGAGCCACCAGGTGCACTGCCTTGAAGAACCGGTCAACAATGGTCAAGATGGTGTTTTTTCCTCCTGAAACCGGCAAGTCCAGGGTGATGTGCGTCCAGGGCCGTCGAGAAACAGGGAGTAGCTGTAGTTCCCCAGGTGTTGGTTGATTTGTGTCTTTGGCCCTGGCGCACACTGGGCACGCCTGAATAAACTCAGTTATGTCTTTTCTCATGGAGGGCCACCAAAAAGCCCGCCCAATGAATGGTAGGGTTCGTCTGGTTCCAGGATGTCCGGCGAGGGTGGATGAGTGGCCCCACTGGAGAACCTCAGGTCTTAGACTTTGGAAAACATAGAGTTGTCCAGGCGGCACGCCTTCCGGTTCGGTCTCCACAGCCTGTGCCTGGCGGACCTTCGTTTCCAAGTCCCAGTGTGGGGGTGCGATGATTTGTGATGGTGGAATGACAAGCGCAGGATCTGCACAGGGAAGGTCTTCCTGGCTGAAGCTGGCGTGATAGCGCATCGGCCTTGGTGTTCTTTGACCCTGGGCGGTATGTTAGGTGGAAATTATATTGTTCAAAAAATAATGCCCACCGTGCCTGTCGTGGGTTGAGCTGTTTTAAATTCCTGATTGTGATGAGGTTTTGATGGTTGGTCCAGACAATGAATGGCTCACTGGCGCCCTGGAGCCAGTGACGCCATTCCTCCAAAGCCCACTTTATGCCCAACAGCTCGCGGCCCCCTACCCCGTATCGCTGCTGAGTGGGGTCAAATTTTTTGGAGAAGAAACTGCAAGGGTGCAGTTTCTGGTCTGGACCTCGCTGAGAGAGAACGGTGGCGGTGCCCACATCCGACGCGTCAACCTCCACAACGAAGGGTTTGCTGGCGTCCAGATGCAGAAGGATAGGAGCGGTGGTGAAGCAGTGACAAAGATCTCGGAAAGCGGAGATGGCAGCTGGGGTGAGTTGGAATGGTTGAGATGAGGGCTTGGTCAGCGTGGTTAAGTGTGCTGCAACTGTACTGTTATTTTTTAAATGCATACAGCATTTTATCAAAAAAAACATTGTCATTATTCACAATACAAGGAATAGCTTAAAGTTGACTGAGATGAATTAAGTGCATTACATTTCTTTTTCAAAACCTTTTCTCAGATGCAAAAACTAAAAAAAGGTATTTCAAAAGAAGGATAGGAGCGGTGGTGAAGCGGTGACAAAGATCTCGGAAAGCGTAGATGGCAGCTGGGGTGAGTTGAAATGGTTGAGATGAGAGCTTGGTTAGCGTGGTTAAGGGTGCTACAACTGTACTGTAGCCCCGGATAAAGCGACGGTAGAAGTTCGCAAACCCGAGAAACCGTTGAAGTGAGAGTCCTGGGTAGGGGCCAGTGACGTACAACTTCTAGTTTCTGCGGGTCCATGGCCACACCCTGGGGCAGGATGACAAAGCCCAGGAACGTGGTGGAGTGCTTGTGAAAGGCACATTTTTTCAGCATGCAGTACAGTTGATGAGCGAGCAATCTCTTTAGCACAGCACGTACATGTTGAATGTGTTCTTCAAGGTTGTGAGAGTAAATCAGGATGTCGTCTAGGTAGATGAACACCTCATAATGTCCGGTGGGGGTGATGAAAGCAGTTTTCCACTCATCACCCTCTCTGATGCGCACTAAGTTGTAGGCGCTCCGTAGGTCCAACTTTGTAAACACGATGGCACCAGAGAGGGCGTCCAGGGCTGAGTTGGTGAGTGGTAGTGCGTGTCTGTTTTTAATGGTGATGTTATTTAGCCCCCGATAATCGACACATGGACGAAGTCCGCCCCCTTTCTTCTTGACGAAGAAGAACCCCGCGGCTGCAGGCGATGTGGAGGGCCGAATAATTCCCCGACGTCTTGGAGGCCCCAGCGCAGATTAGCGATCTCTCCGTTTAGCTTGTTGATAAGCTCAGTGTGCTGATCTACCACGTCGCAGAGACGCGCATGATCCGCTGGGTTCACCGTGGAGCGCTCAGTCATTTTGTCAAGAACTAACCTTAGGTGAC